>NW_026623614.1:144718-178166 GCF_030028575.1 Malurus melanocephalus
ATGGTAGATGTCTTCCCACATGATGGCCTGATTTACATCACACATAGAAGACTATCACAATATTAATTATTACATTTCAGTAAGGTGTCTGAATTTCTCTACTTTCACATGAACTCAGACACCGTTTCTCCTAAAGGTAAACTTACAATTATGATTTGAAACTTTGCATTTTCTCTCAGAACAAGAGAATCACAGTTTTGTACTGAATACATATGGTTTAGAAAGTGCTAAAACATTTTGGTAAAAAAAAAAAAAAAAACAGGAAAACTTTCTAATAGACTTCCTCATTCTCACTGATTGAGCCAGAGGTCTGGAAAATGAGGTTTTCCATAATTGTTACTTGACCTCTCAGGCTTTCAGTGCTCCTTGATGACAATCTCTGTCACTCCCAGAAGCAAACAGTAAGGAAATACCGAAATGAATACCAAGCTATGCAATTTTTGCAGACAGACAGAAGAACGGAGAGCTGCCCACCTCTTCCATTGCCGAGTTTTGAAGAATTAGCAATACCTCACAGAGCAGACATGACGTCAGGCTCTTGGGATGGAGACAGTAAAGGCAGCATCAAGGTGACCACAACACAAAAGAAATACATGAATGACTGTAAGTATGGCCCAGACACAGTCTACAAGGCAAAGACTGCATCATCTAAATGTACAGCTAAGTGCATCATGAGTAACTTGAACAGAAAGAAGAGCTCCCAGCAGAGCTCCATGCAGGCTCCAAGCATGCCATGAGCACAGTGTGTCTGCTGCTGGCAGAAATTCCTATTCCTCTTCATAAGTGTGGCAGAAGGGAGACAATGTCCCTTTAAATGTGACTTAAGTGTTGTCAATGGATCTGCCATGGTAGAGGAGTTAATCCCCCCTCCCCCGCCCCAGCCCTACTCAGCCACTGTGATGGGATAATTAGATGCGAGGGCTCAGCACAGATGATGCTGCAGTTGCTTAGCAACTAATGGTTTCCATGGAAACAGCAAAGCACAGCCTCCGAGCAGCAACTGAGCAGTGCAGCAGGGCAGGGAAAGATGCCTTAAACTCCTGCACTGATCCTCTCCTCCAGAATCATTCAGAAGCCTAGAGGTATAAGGGGAATGAGAAGGGGGTGCCTTAAAGATACAATATCCCTGTTTCAAACAGCAGTGTTAAGAGAACAGTTTTTATCAGACTAAACATTCACTGGTTTGGTCCTCCTAATCTCAGTGACTCTCCACTAGCAGGATGAGCAGGGTTGAATCACAGAGAGTGCTCTTACAGAGGCTTAAGCCCCAACACATGAGTCATCCTGTTGTGAGCAGCTGAATATGACTCCAGTATCAATTCTTGCATCTGAGGTCTGAGAGGGAAACACACACAAACACACGTGTGCAAATGTATTTACATTTTCAACATTGTCACATAAGCAGCCTTATTAGAGGAATCCAGCCTGGCCCTGAACCGGCAGGCAAAGGAGGTTTCTCCTTGATTTTGCAACCTCACAATATGTACAAAAGTGACACTACCTATAAAGTATGGAGAGTTTCACCAGAAGAACAGAGATCAAGTTAATTAACCTTAACTCACGGCTGTTATCTGGTACTTCCTTCAACACGACTAATTCCTACTGCTTTATTATCCTACTGCTCCCTGCACTGAGTCAGCATACCACTGTTTCTGAGCATCACAGCCACCACCTGCACTAAATACCATGCATGTGCTGTGCAGCTGCACTGCTTCGAGGCATGCTCCTGTCATCTTGGAAGCTGAGCAGAGAAATCTCTGTGTTTTGCTAAGAGAGCTCTGGTACGTTGAGGTGGGGCTGTTGGTTCAGTACTATGTAGTCTGCACCGGTCCAGGGATGGGCTGCATCACTGCTTGCTCGCACATGACAGCCCTATGTGTTAAAGCTTTGGAAACCTCCCAGGTCCTGATGGCAACAGAAGGAAGTTGAGAAACTCACATTGCAAAAACAAGTCCTGATTTCCTCTCCTCCTCTCCATTCAACCTCACACTTGTGACACGATCCCCTTCAGAGAGGGCAAGAGGCCTGTGACTTGGGCACAGGCTGAGGCACCCAAACTCACTGCTTTTCTCCTCTCCATATGGCACGAGACTGGCAGCAGGCACTGCACTCTGACATGTGCCATCTCTTCTTGGCAGAAAGAAGTGGAGAACAGGATAGACCCCCTCCATCCCTGTGCCAGAAGATGGCATGTAATGCTGGTGGCGGGCAGCCAGGCAGACTCTGGAACTCATGTGTGTGTTAGTCAAAGCCTAGTCTAGCCAGGGACTCCCAAACTCTGTGGTTCCTTCCCCCTGTTGCTACAGTGTCACCTCACCCTACCCACAAACCTGTGAGATGCCGGTTGCAACACCCAGGAGGGATGGAGCATCCCACWGACAAGCCTGCTCAGATGGCCAATTTAGCCATCAAACCAGCTCTCATTCTGGGAGTCCTATCCTGATCTACCCAGCACTTCAGGAAGGTATCAGAGAAGAGACACCAAAAAATCTGGGGGCCGTTTCAGACTCTGTCCCCTATGGCTTTCAAAGCAGGAAATCAAAGGGAAATGCTGTGCTTTGTTCCATGGGGGAGCGGGAGGAAAGGTGAGCAGCCATGTGCCTGGCAGAACCGGTCCCTTCTGTCATCTGCTAGCTCACCTTTGAAGTGGTTTTAAAAATCAGGGAGGAGGGGCAGATATGAGTTCAGCTCTTTTATTGCAACTTCACAGAATTTGGGGATGTGGCGGGTAAGAGGCCACCCTTTCACCACCAGAAAAATAGTGTATCCATTCAGAGAGAGGATAATAAGCTAATAAAACAGGCTACAATGCTCATCAAGTATATCTGTGGTGTTCTCACATTCTGAGGAGGTCATGAACAGCTACAAAGCAGCATCTGCCTATGGTACTGGTAGATACATTAGTGATTCGCAGGAATAACCGGGCACCTGACACAGCCCTGGGTCCTGTGCCAATGGAACGAGCATCTCTCACCAGTCACAGCCTCCTCTGTCTCATGTTCCCTGTCCTCGAGCCGGCCTATACTTTCCCTGCTGCCTCTCTTTAACAGAAAGACTTGTTTCTAACCTCAGCCCACGCAAATCCTGAGAGCTCTGTCTGTATTACACAGCATCAGCTATTTACTGCAACACAAGCCTTTACCACAGAAGCACTATTCTAGGACTTGAAATACAGCTTTTACATGCCCAGCTGTAAAACCAGTGGGCAAGGATCCACATGACTCGGCTGAGACAGCTACTTTCACCTGCAAGCCCATGAGACCATAGAAGAACAGACCCATTAAAAGTGATGTAACCATGACTAAGTGCACACACTAGGATGATAGCTCCCCTGACAAACCACCATGCAGGGCAAGYCTGTGTAGTTAATATCAACTGAGCCACTGTGGCAGTCACATAATTTATTTGGCTGGAAAGGACTTCTGAGGTCACTGCACCTAACCTTGGACCAAAGACCACCGTGTCAACTAGACTATGGCGCTAAAGGCCATGCTCTTTTCTTAAACATCTCCAGGGATGGTGACTCCACCATCCTTGACTTGGGCAGCCCATTCCAATACCTAATCACTCTTTCCCTGAATAAATTCTTCCTAATGCCCAACCTAAGCCTCCACTGGTGCACCTTAACACTATGTCCTCTTGTCTTATCCCTGACTGCCTGGGAGAAGAGACCGACCCCCAACTGGGTCCAACTTCCTTTCATACAGTTTTAGAGAGTGATAATCCCCGAGTCTCCGCCAAGCTAAACAATCGCAGATCCCTCAGCCGCTCCTCGTAGGACACACGCTACAGACTCTTCAACAGCTTCGCAGCTTTTCTCTGTACATGGGACACATGTCAGAGAGGTACCGAGAGACACAGCTGCCATCGCAAAGTGTGGGATGTGCCAGTCCCCCAAGGGAGCGCGCAGTGACTCGCTCGGCCGGAGCGCGCCCGCGGGCGGGGCTCGGCTCCACGGGATGGCAGCACGGAGACGCCGGGAGGCTGCTCCGAGGGGCCGGCTCTCGCCGCCGCGCCTGCGCTCCGCGGCCCGGCCGCTATGGCTGTCATCTACTGCGGGCTGTGTCGCCGCAGCGCTTTCACGGGCCGCCGGCACCTGTACAGCGCTGGGCATCGCCGGCGGTTGCGGGAGGCGCTGGCCCGACTGCAGGAGGCGACGGCGGCGGCGCGGGCGATGGCGGCCGTGGCCGATGTGGCCGAGGCCGTGCGGCGCTACGAGCCGGCGGAGCACGATGGGCGCGTGTGGTGCCCGTGCTGCGGGCGCGGCGTGCGGCGGGACGGGCGGAGCGGCGAGCTGGCGCTGCTGCAAGCCGAGCTGCTGCGGCACTTGGCCGGGTGCGGGGGCAGGGATGGGGCGAGCTGGCGCTGCTGCAGGCCGAGCTGCCGCGGCACTTGGCCGGGTGCGGGGGCAGRGATGGGGCGRGCTGRYGCTGCTGCAGGCCGAGCTGCCGCGGCACTTGGCCGGGTGCGGGGGCAGRGATGGGGCGRGCTGRYGCTGCTGCAGGCCGAGCTGCYGCGGCACTTGGCCGGGTGCGGGGGCAGGGATGGGGCGRGCTGGCGCTGCTGCAGGCCGAGCTGCCGCGGCACTTGGCCGGGTGCGGACGGTGCGGGCCGTGCTCACGGTGTCACGGTGCTCCGCAGGCCCGAGCACCGCCGGGAGACGGCGCGGTTCTGGCGGGAGAACCGGGTGGAGGCGGCGCTGCGGGAGCAATGCCTGGTGCCGGCCGAGGAGTACGAGTGCTTCACACAGGCTCTGGAGCGAGCGCTGGCCGAGCACCAGCGGCGGGAGGAGGAGCGGATCCTCCAGGTACCCTCGGCCACCTCCCCGCATCGGCAGCGGCCTGGCCCCCGCCGGCCCCGCCTCACCGCTCTCTCCCGTCCCGCAGATGGCGGCTGACATCCGGGAGGCCGAGCGCCGGCAGCGAGACACGGTGCAGGCCGCGCTGCAGGTTGGTGAGCTGTATCCTGCCCTGGCTGCAGCCTGGCGGGGATCGGGCACTGCGCTGCGCACCGCCACCGGCACCCGGGTGCGCTCGGGAGGGGCGGGGGGCGCTCGGGTGGGGGCTGTGCTCAGTACCAGAAATACTGTTCCTTTTTCCTGAATCGCACTCAGCTTCAAACAGAGCCAGAACTTTGTGCAGGACCTTCTGTCTGGAAGCCCTCGGCAGGAGCTGAACGGTGAGTACCATTTTCCTTAGCCGTGACTGATAGATCCCCGCTCAAAGCACCCGACACAGGGGAGTTGACCCTGTCATTGCCAGGTTCTTGCAAACCTGCAAACGTTTGTCCGCATTAGAGTAAGCAGTGTTCTCTTCTTTCAGGGACAGCCCTTGTGCTGCAGAACAGCCTGGCCCAAGCAGAATGCAGACAGGACCTGATTTAGCCTGGATGGAATCAGGCCAGGTTCTGACCTTCATTGGCCATCAGGTAGGGGTGACTAGCTGGCAAGTGTGACTTTGATTCAACTGCAAGGCACCTACAGCCCATGTCACAGATCAGAACAAGAGGTGGTTTCCAACAGCTTTGTGGATTTCGGCAAGCAGCTAGCTCAGTTTCAGTTATTCAGGTTTAACTTGCATTAAGCAAACATTCTCTAATACGCCATCAAAAAAAYCCCCCACTTTTAAAGAAGAGCCTACTTCTGCCTTTTTGTAATAAAACTTGATTCTAGAAGGGAATGAAGACAATGCTCTTCTGTTCAGAGATACTCTTAATCATAAGATTCTCATAAGCGTTTTATATTCCTGTTAACAGGAAACAGAAGGAAAAGGAAATGTCCACACAGGTAAGTAAGTGTACCTGCATCGTGACTCACTGGGTTGCTACCTCTTGGCTCACAAATGTCACAGGGATAACTCATCAGTTTTGAAGCAGGTGCAGCATAACTAGGAAGTGCTCACTCTTTTGGGACTATTTGACATACTAGAGAAGAAAACCCTTCAGCATCATAAAAGCTCTGTTGATGCTGCTGCTGTGGAAAGTATGGGGTATGATCTGCCATGGGCTTAATGGAGGAAGCCAGCCCCTTTTTCTCAGAACACCCAGAGTTCATTTTGTCACTTGCTTGGTAGGGCAAGTAGCAGAGGGGACGCTCTTTTCTTGTCAGTTTAGGATAACTTCAATGGCTAAATAAGTATTCCCTGTGACTTCTAGGAGCAAAACCTCCATGGCTAACAGAGGAAGAAGATGGAAGTAAACAAGAAATTGGACCTTCGTATGAGGAATTTCTCAAACACAGTGAGCAGCTTGCACACYTTTTAGTTAACCTTACAGTCACTTTACCAAGCTAGAAAACCAAAAACAATTTTAAAAACTTTTCCTGAACAAAGTATTTGGGCTTTTGAACAACGTGGCCTAGGGGGAAAGCGTTGCTATCCATGGCAYGGGGGGTTGCGGCAACATGATCTTTAAATTCCCTTCCAACCCAAGCCATTTTACAATTTTATGGTTTTCTGTTTTTTTTTCAGAGGAGAAGCAGAAGCTGAAAAAGCTCCCGGTGGAGCGAGTTGGTGCCAACTTTGACCATACCTCTCAGACAAGTGACAGCTGGCTCCCTTCCTTTGGGCGTGTATGGAATCATGGCAGGAGGTGGCAGTCCAGGTGAGCTTCAGGGCAACACAGATGGATGCCAGGGAGAAGAGTCTGTGGCTTCTGCCCATGCAAGCTATTTATGGAGCAGGCTCTGAGGTAGCAGCAAGCATAGGGAGACATCCTGCCATACAAGTTATACTGCACAGTGCTTAATCCAGGCAGAGTCGTTCTTGTCCTGGAGCAGCACACACATGGCTTGTGAGGTGAAACATGCTTATGGCTCTAACGGCCGCACACATAAAGGCATCTGCCTCATTTTGCTTGGCTCACCTTTCAGACTTGACATACTGTTCCACTGGTGCCTTTTAATGTGCCAGAACTCTCTCAGGTAGACGGATCTACCAGTCAACTGAGATAGATAACAAAAATACTGAGGGAGCTTCCATGCTGAAACACTATGCACAGCAGTTTACTTTTTTGAGGAGAGTGCTCATTATTTCTGTCTAAAGGCTACTGCAATCTGACTTATATGCTCTCTTTCAGGCATCAGTTTAGAACTGAATCAGGGGAAAAGAAGAAAAAGGTGATCAGATGAGGAATACCAGACAACCAGCTCTGCTGTGGAGAGTTTGACTGTAGGTAGCTGCAGTTTTGTTATTGCTGACTGCCTTATAAGGACATAGCGTCCATCTGGACCTTCACATCTAAAGCCACACAGTCAGGTCCTGCCAGCAAGGAGTAGTTCCTGCAGACACAGTATTTTCAGAAATAACAGAAAGCCTACTTTATACAGCAAGTGACACTAGTGGCCTATGCTGATATGGAACATCCCATCAAAGAAAGAATTCTCGGAGAAATAAACTTTTTTATTAAATGTTTGTGTTTGCAGACCAACTGAAACTCATTTCAAGTGCAGGGCGCACCCTGCAGGCAACCAATAGCAGGTGCCTGGGATTTTCATTCAAATCTATATTGCTTTCCTTCATTCTAACTTCATCCTTTACATGGTCTAACATAACTGGCTGCTGTAGGTGATGCAGAAGTTTTTTCCCTCTTAGCAGCGCATTTTTAACACCAATAAAGGCAGAATCTTGCTGGTAGAGGGAAACAGCTATGACCTCTACTAGAAGCCACTATCAATAATTTATTAATGAAGAAACATACGCATTCTTGAAAAAGCATGAAAAATTAATAATCAGTAATTTTATTGTGTGCATCTACATATGATGCATTGTTGACGAAGTCACTGGAGCACCTGCAAAGCAAAAAGCCCCCAGTCAGAAAACCAGGCCAAAGCAGGTTAGCACAAAGCAAACAGTTTGACCGTTTTGTTCCAGCAGGAAAACTTGGCCATAGTGCCCTGTGAGAGCAGGGAGGACAAGTGTCCGTTTGCCCTGCAGCTCACAGAGAGGGGAACAAATTATGTTCTCCCCATCCAGGGGGCACAGGGACAAAATCAGAAATCACTCCAATTCTGCAGAATTGATGTTTCCAGTAATGCTCCCCAAGGAAGTTGCTCAGGGTGCAAGCAAGATACTCGAGCATCTGGAAGAACAGCCCAYCAGAGTCATGGAAGTTGCCCATGACACATTGCATAGCTGTCCATTAGCTCCTGACAGCACAGCTCAGCTCCTCAGAACCTGGCCTCACCTCCTTATGCGTCCTCCCCTGCAGCAGGGGCATCTCCACCTTTTGTATTTCGGGTATAGATCACCTGGGCTCGGTGCTTGGACACCAGTTTGATCAAACCTATGAAAAAACAAAATTATGTCAGTGTGCATGTATTGACAGATGTCAGGGACGCTGAAGTCTCTCCTAGAGACAGAGCAAGGTAGCAAGAGGAACTACTAGGAGGTGGCAGCTTATGCAAGTCTCTTGTTACCATCTGGCTGCAGTTAACAGCCCATCCTTCTAGCAACATTTTTCTTCTTGCCTCTATGTWGCAGAACTGCTGCTCTGTACTTTGGTGCACTGAAATGCAAGCAAGGGCAGTGGCTCCCAAAAAACGATGCATGGAGCATTTCAGATTCTGCAGGAAAGCTGCTGGACAAGCAAGGAAAATCAAACAGCCAATTAAGCAGCTTTCTGACTTTTTCCAGTTTTGAGTGCTCACCTTTGCTGAGTAGCTCCTGGAGAGCAGCCCGAGCCAGGGAGCCTCGAATCTTCAGCCTTTCTGAGACAACTGCAGGCGTGATGAGCTTGTAGTTGGGCACTTCTTTGCACAGTTTGTCATAAGTGGCCTTGTCAAACAGGACAAGGTTGTTCAACTTGTCTCTCACTTTCCCCTTGGACCACTTCTACTTGAAAAGAGAGAAAAAATTACCCCAAGCCACCTTGTAAGCAAGAACAAAAGATCGAATTAAAGGATGCCCCAATAACTAGGATAACGCAAGACATTAAATGTCTTCATATCACATCCCAAACTAAAAGACTAATGAGATGCACAAAATCGCCTTTAAAAACGAACGCGTTGCAGTTAATACCTGCAGAAATTAAGAACGAAAAGACTAAAGCCTTCTGTTACTCGAGTTTAACACAACTTGCTGGCAGATGAAGAGCTGGCTCTCGTAACGCGATTCCCGCCCCACCCTGAGGCCGCACACGCGCCCGGCCCGGGGATCGCGGGGATCGCGGGGATCGCACCGCAGCCCCCCCTCTCGCCGGCTCCCACCTTCTTCTTGGCTTTGCCGCCGGACTTGTTGACCGGGTCCTTGTCCTTCTTGGCGGATTTGCCCGCGTCCTTCTTCTTCTTGTCGTCTTTGGGCGGCTGCGAGAGGGTGAGAAGGATGGGGGGTGAGCGGCGAGGCAGGAGGCCGCCCCCCCGGCACCCCAGAGAGCTTTCTGCCCCGCTCAGGGAGCCGCCAGGATCTCTCGGAGAGCCCGGTCCGCCTCGCCGTCCGCCCCCCGGGCCCGGCCCCGCTCACCATGATGCGGCCGCAGCTGCTCCGCAAGATGTCGGCGAGAAAAGGAAGAGAGCGGCGTGGGTTGGGGGTGGGCCCGGGCGGGCAGCGCGTCACTGCCGGGGCGGGCGCTGGCGCTGCGGGCACCGCGCTATGGCGATCTTCAGCGTCTACGTGGTCAACAAGGCGGGCGGCCTCATCTACCAGCTGGACCACTACGCGCCCCGCGCCGACACCGAGAAGACGTTCAGCTTTCCGCTCGATCTCGTCCTGCGCCCGCACGACGAGCGCGTCGTCGTCGCCTTCGGGCAGCGGGACGGCATCCGCGGTGCGGGGCTGGGAAGGAGCGGGCGGGTCGGGCGAGGCCGGGCTCTTCACTGCCGGCACGGGGGTGATGGCGCGGCKCTGCCCCCGCAGTGGGTCACGCCGTGCTCGCCATCAACGGGGCCGAGGTCAACGGTCGCTTCACAGCGGACGGGAAGGACGTGCTGGAATTCCTCGGTAACCCCGCCAACTACCCGGTATCCATCCGCTTTGGCCGCCACCGGCTCTCCTCCAACGAGAAGCTCATGCTGGCCTCCATGTTCCATTCGTGAGTCAGGGTGGACCGTGCCGGGAAGGGGGGAGCACGGCAGGGCGGTGCGGGGCGGTGAGGGGTGCTGAGGGGCCTGTTCGCACAGGCTGTTCGCCATCGGATCACAGCTGTCACCTGAAGTTGGGAGCTCCGGGATCGAGATGCTGGAGACCGATACCTTCAAGCTACACTGCTTCCAGACGCTGACAGGTACCATCGGGTCCTGGGCACCCGGCACTGCTCTGCTTTGCCAGGGCTGTCTCTGGGCTCGGCTTTCCTTATGCTTCTGGCATTATGGCTCCAGGGATCAAATTCATGGTTCTTGCTGACCCAAGGCAGACAGGGATAGACGCTCTTCTCCGCAAAATTTATGAGATTTACTCAGACTTCGCTCTGAAGAATCCTTTTTACTCCCTGGAGATGCCAATAAGGTAAGGAAAAGCCCACTTTTGTATCCTGGCTGCAACCCCATTGCTTTCTGCCTATGCAGTAGCAAATGCAGACAGTCCTTTCATAGCAAAGCTACCTGAGGGAAGGGGAAGGTGCACTTCCTTGGCACAAAACCTGCTGTCCCACCATATATTCAGGCCTATACAAGAAGGTTTGATCCTAATTAAGGACCAAATCAGACCTCAAAAGCAGTCATGTTGCTGTGTCATAAATTTCTTAATCTCTCCTTGATGGATGCAGAGCCAAAGGATGTGGAGATCCTGTCTTTGTTAACTCACTTTCATAGGTAAAAGTCATCCCTTTTGCTTTTCTGACTGTTTCAGGTGCGAGTTGTTTGATCAGAACTTGAAACTTGCTCTGGAGGTGGCAGAGAAAGCTGGACCCTTTGGACCAGGATCATAGAGAAAGCCTCTCCTGTTGCAGAGATTCATTCATCTGAACAGCGGGGCCTCTCTCTTCCCTGGAGAGCCTCTCACAAAGCTCCCCTCTCCACAGCAGAGATTGCACACCCCCAAAACATGCTTATCCCTTTTGTTGTTAAAACTTACCTTAAACAGATTTCCTTAGCACAGTTTACACTGGGCCACAGGGCTTTATTTTGCTGTTGTAGCCCTGCTGCACTTGGGTGAAGGTGCAGGTCTGTGGTCCTACCACAGTGCTTTTCTTTCCTGTCATAAACGTACACATGTATTTTTCCTGTATAACTCTTTAATTTATRGTCTTGCAAGGGGTTTCTGTATAGAAGTAATAAGTGTTCATTAACGAGACAAGTTGCTGTTTGCTTTCTGTTGGTGTGGGACATTTGCCATCTCAAGAGGRTAAGTGGGTTTGGGTGGCTTTGCTTGCACGACTCTCCATAAGACAACCAGGGCCCTCGTGACACTGTTCCATTTTTATTTCGCATATAGAAGATCATGTAATTAAGTACAAAATATAATTCACTTCCATTGTTTTAATTAAGGCTAGCTAACTACTCTTGCAACCAAGGTATTCAGCAAAGTACCTGCATACAGGTTCTTCGCAAGTCGAACTTGCCTCTTTCAGGATCCTAAAGCAGTAAATTCTTTTGGGGAAAAACAAGAATATTCAACATCCTGGTTAAAAACCTGAGTGTACTTATTGCAAGGTGCTGGGCCTGACTSCTAAGGCGGACTCAGAGGCAGCCCAAGCCCCTGCCTGCAGGCCATAAGATGCAACTCTTGACCAAAACCACCGTAGTCTTCACACCGTGTACTGAATGCTAAAAATGAGGGTTGTAATAGAACCCAGGCACAGAAATGGTGGTGGTGGCTGCTGTTGCAGTTCCTGCTGCTGGGATACTTTTCCTGGCTCATTCACAGAGCACTGGCTGTGAGCTGCCTTGGCAGCAGCTGCCTCCCTTGGAAATCATTAACACTGCACACAGATGTCGCCCCAAGCAGGATCAGCTCATTAGAAGGAGCTCCTCCAAACACCATGAATTCCCTGGAAACATGCCTATTTCTAAATGCTGTGGGGAGTCCTGCCACAGCAACAGCCCCCTGTTTCCAGTTGTCCACAGCAACACACTCCTTCACCCCTAGCAGCTAACCCCAGATTCAGCTAAAGCCTTGCTGCTGTCAAAGCAGGCTGGACTGCAATCRTCACATTCCCTGCTCTGCTGCTGTCCTGTGGCTGAGCACACGCAGAGCTCATGCTGAAGTGACCTGGGACAACTGTGCTTAGGCAGCTGGATGGGACGGATGCAGGCAGAAAGGGCTCGGTTCAGTGCCCCTGAGCAGTGAAGCTGAAATGATTAATGTCTCAGTTAATGGCTGAGACAAACAGTAATGACAAAACTAAAGGTAAGTGCACCTGAAGCCAGCCATTTCAGACCACCTGTAGTGGGGAAGCTCAGGCTGTGGAGCCTGCTTTCTTGACTAACAGTGCTGTGATGAAGAGGTACAGTAAAATCACTGCAAATGTAAACTAGGTGAATTATCACATCTTGARGGAAAAAGCGATCAGTAGCAGGAACCTTGTGCCTTCTGGCACCTCACATTGGATGAGAAGTTGAGACATTTTTATCTAGGTTGCAGCAATAGGTAAACTCACTCCTAGGCCAGTTAAACAAAAACGAGCATCATTCATGTCAGCGTGGGAACATCCTTTCTATCAAGCAGCTTATCCTCAGTCAGCCTTCCTGGAAATCCGGCCCATCTTGGTGCGGATGTTTCGTAAGAAGAAGAAAGCCACTGTGCTGCTGATACAGGTGACTTCAGCTACCCAGAATGCTGTGGCCCAGCTGTAGTGCTTGGCAATCGTACTGAAAGGCAGTCCAGCCAGGAAACCCCCAACTGTAATGAAAAACAAACAGAAAGCTAACAACACTTGTGCGTTCCCATATTATCTATCAATACCTGCTTCTGCACATATATAAACATTCCTCAGACCTGGTGTGAATTTAAAGCACAACACAAAATCTGTCAGGCACAGCAGGAAGCATCCTTGAGGCTTCCAGTTCCATTATCTCTCCCCTTAGGTGACTTCTCATGATCAATAACTTGGCACTCAGGGGCTAGACCATGCTTTATCAAGAACATGCATGGGTTTTGTTTGTTTTTTGGGGAAATGGGTATTACTTACCATTGGCCATGAGGGCCACTATGGCATGGGAGGTACCGCACAGGTTGGCAGGGGCACTTTCGTTGGCTATGACCCCAAACAGGGCAATTGGCCCATATGAGGAAAACCCAAACACAGCTCCCAGAGTCAGAATCCACAGCTGTCAAAGTAAGTCAAAATCAGAAACAGAATCTGTGAATCTCACCGTCAGTTAGCAACTGTTGACAATTCTCAGATTCTATACACAGTACCAGAGAGTTTTGACATTTCAGGTTGACACCAGCTCCCCAGCCTGCAGCCAGGAGAGCTTAAGCCTGTAAAGACCCCACATCCATAAAGCACAGCTGCATCTCCACCACTAGGTCTTGCTAGCCAGTGCAAGCTCTCCTCCCTCCCAGAGTTCTACCTCMTACACCATGTAACACATCCTGTGCTGATTTGCAAGAAGGAAACAGAACATCAAAGAGAGAAGGGCAATGAGCCCGTGAAATGACAGGAAAGAACTGTGAATCAGGTCACTTTCATAAACAATCCTTGAGATACCAACTGAAAGCTCTTCTCAGTTTAGATACATGGAACTGATTAGAGCATCTTTATTTTTGAGACACCTCTCTCTGATGACCTCTATGTTACCAAACTGAGAAACAACAAAAAAAAAACCAACCAAAAAAAAACCCCAAAAAACCCCACAAAACAAAACAAACAAACAAAAAAAAACCAAAAAAAAAACCCCAACAGTTTGAACTTCAGTGTTAGCTTATGCTCTAAGAAACCTATCTGGCCCAAAATTATCAGTCTCTTGTTTGCACAGCAAAGGATAAATAATACATCCACATTACAGCATGCTTTTAGAACTGTAAACACCAATTCAATAAGCCCAGGAGGAAGTAAGTGCCATTGCATTTTCCAGATGTGAAACAGAAACAAGTTAGGAAAGCCCTTGACAGAAACTAAACAAGAATGCATCTGCCAGAGCAGAATCATTCTTCCTGATCTCACCCACAAGACCCCTTAAGGTGGCTACATTTTACCTGATAAATGGAAGTCCTCAGAACCTTTCATATAAAACTTAGAAGTTACAGAGTTAGACTTTTTAAAGTCAGTTAGTGTACTCAAATTATTATAACAAAATGTTTCTCTAACAAAACTTACAGTAATCTCTTCTCAGTGCCCTGGTTCTAAGTTCTGAGGTGCTAACCAACCTCTCAGGATAGGAGTAAGGCAGACCAGGGAAAGAAGAAACAGGCAGAGGGAGAAAAAATGCAAGCAGAAACCTCATGTTCTTTTAGGCCTGTAAGATCAGCTAGAGGTTGCAAGGCTACAGTCCAGAAGTGGTTTTCCTGAAGAAGAAGAAAATGAAAGGAGAAAAGAAGTTTTATTTATTAAGCCATCATGAAGGCAGATGCAAGTCATATCTGATGCAAGGCTGGTAAGGCAGGCTGCCCACAATGACAGGACAACAGAAGCACCCCAAGCCAGACTAAGCCAGTGTTTCTCCACAGTGCAAACAAACCCACCCTTGGGAATGGTGAAGAAAACAGTCGTGCCCCCTGTCATCAAACCTCCCTATTCCAGGTCTATGGACGCAACTGATAGCCAGCTGCTGCATGTGAATTACCTTGGGAGAGTCACCTGTGACTGTGACCCGAAAGAGAAACATGGACACACACATCCCAGCCATCATGGAAAGCAGCAGCGCATGCCGAGGATTCCCATAGCTTGACAGACCCACCTGCGAGACAAGGACAGAAACTGGAGTGACTTCCTTTCATACTTCTAGTGACTAATGCCATCCACAGCTCAGTCAGAAACATGGATGGCACATCAACAGCACATCTGTTGGCACGCCTTGTTAGTGTGGTTTAAGGGCTGCCGCAGTTCCACTGTGCTAAACAAAAGCTCTTRGTGATCAACGACACTTCTGTTATCAACCATATCCACCCTGATTTTGGCTCCGGATCCCACTACTGGATTTCAATATGGATTTTTTTCCAGCCAGAAGAAAACTATCAGCAAACAGTTCTCCCTCAACATGAAAATCGGGATATCAGAGTAAAACAAACAAATTAAACAGATGAAAACATCTCAGATCTGACACACATATTGCAATCCCTAACATCAGCACACCTACTCCCCAGCACCTTCTGGAGTGTGCTCATGCACATGGCAGAACTGAGCATGGGCTGGTTTCTCTGTTGTACTCACAGGCACAGCACCCTGCCTGAGCACGTCACTGAAGCAGCAGCAGATTGACGCTGCGTTCCCTGCCCAGCACGCCCAAGGATGTACATGACTTACTTTTGCTACTGCTCTATCAGAAAGGTATCCAGCAGCAATGCTTCCCACCAGGCCCCCAATCTCCAAGGCACTCATGTAGGAACTGCCTAGAATAAAGATGAAGCAAAGAACAGCACATCAGATTTGGTCAAAACAGAAAAGGTGCTGTGGGCTCCAGACTAGTCCCACTGCTGTAAGCTCACAGAGCACTTGAGCACCTCATGCCTGTTCAGGAATCCCTGTCTGCTAGTCCCAGGAGAATCCTGGCACTGGAGTGCTTGGTGCATGTAGTAACTCCATTACAGAGTTATTTCAAAACCTATGTGTATCCAAGCAGACAACTAGGAGGTGGGCAAAGAAGTCCCTCAGTTGGAAGGGCCTCTATTGAGGCAAACTCTGGGCAATGCCTCCTAGACTACAGCCCAGAGCTTACTAATGTGGCTTTGCATCTTACCCACAAGCATGGACTGTCCCCTCTCCTGGATCAGGAAGAGCTGTCCCCAGTCAGTACAGCATGTTTTCACTCCAAAAACGACCAGGTAGCCTGTTGAGAGCACCCAAAGGTACGGCGAAAGCAGCAGCTCTGTCAAGGTGCTGTTGTCACTGGAGGAACCTGCAGGAAGGTCAGGAGGGACATTACCACGACCCAAATCATACCAACCAGCAGCCCAGTAGACACATCTGCAGGCAGGATCCAAGCATGAGAATATCTTGACACAGGGAGRTATTCACAGCTGCTGAATGGTAGGGAATGGCTCTACCTCTACCTTGTTCTGGTGATTTCAGAATCTCTTCTGTCATTTTATCCCACATTCATTCAACATTTGGAATAAATAATCAAAGCACTACTCCTAGTAATGTTCTACATTGCAGTTGCCAACAGATCCTTCACAAAAGTTGTTAGAGAAATGACCTCCAGATTCTTTGGTAGAGTTTTTAAGCTGTGCCTGTGAAAGCCACTGCACAGACCCAAACAAACAATACTGACTTTCAGATGCTTCCTTGACTTTTGCATCAGTCTTCCAGGAGCACAAACTTGCTCTCCCCAGAGAATGCCCTGGGGAAAAAATATTCTTATGCAAAGAGGTCAAGTTTGGCAGCACAGGCAACATGGGACAGCAYGGAATACAGGCTGAGTTTCCACTGGCCTTTAAAATCCTACCAAAAACTTGTGTTGCAATTCTCATCAACATGTTCCGCTTTCAGAGAAGCACCACATTCAGTGGTCTGAACAAACATTTACTAACTAGCTGTCCTAGGTTAGGACAGAAACCCTGAGCAGAGTCCATCGTGAGCCAGGGGTAAAGAGAGCCCAAGGTGGGGTGAGGGGAGAACTGCCTGTCTGCTGCCAAAGCAGAGGAGCAGAAGGTCCAGCTTAAGGAAGTATTTGCTGCTGTTGTCGTTTTTCTTTCTCCACCACTCCACCAAGACTACATTCACAATCTGAGCACCCCAAAAAAATAGGGGTGCTGGTAGCAGGAAGACATGACATATATAGGGAGAGCCAGCAGTGACCATCTCAGCAACACCCAGGTGGCTGCTGGCAGGCTAAGGTGAAAGGCCAACAGAGGGCTAACAGCAGGTTTTACCCTGCTCTGTCAGAGTCGCAGGAATMCCTACACCAGCCCCTTCCCACAAGATCACAGTGGGCCTTGATTTATACCATTTCTAACTCCAATTACCAGAATACAGCTGCCAAAATCAACCCCCTACCATGCGCCTGCCAAGCTGTGATTTCAGAAATTGTGCAAGATGGGGGTGTCAGTATGCTGAGAGCAACACACCTGCAACCAGAATACAGACAGAAGGCATTACACCTTCTCCTTGTGGCTCCCTGATTATATCAAAGTTACATGCTCACCTTTCTTCCCTTTCTTGGCTCCTTGTTCAATGTTGGGCAGCCCAACATCCGACGGCTCATTTTTAATCAAGACAAGGCAAACAAAAGAGACAACCATGCAGGTGAAGCCAGAGAAGGACAAAGTCTTGCGCCAATCGTAGTTCATAGACACAAGAGCAGCGACAATGGGGCCTAAGCCTCCAGCCAAGTTCATGCTTGTAGACAGGATTGCCCACCAAGTCCCGAACTGGGAAGGCTCAAACCACTGTGCAACAAGAAAAACAGTATGAGGTGTAAGAGAGTGACAGCACACTGAAAAACCCTCCCTTGAGGCCCATGATGTGGGGTTGGGGCAACTCAGACACACAACTCCAAAAGTAGGTAGAGGGAATACCCACACTTTGCTACTTCAGTCAGGCAGAGAACTCCAAATGTTACTCAAGTGTCAGCCATAAAAGCTTGACAGGTGCTCACACCGTGAGCCAGCCTAAAGTTATTTCCATTTACAGACCATGAAACTGAGACGTGGGGCAGGAGAGACAAGTTTAAGTGCACATGGTTCTGCGTACTCACTTGCTAGGAACAGTGTCCTCCTGGAGAGGTCTGCTGGCTCAGGAACTTGGATGGATACGCAGAGAGTCACAGGGTAACTTTAGGACTCGCTGGTGCATTAAGTATCAGACATGTTGGGCTCTACATTGCAACGAGCATTCTGAGCCAGAACCACTTGGGTAGTTCTTGYTAGAGGAAAATGTCTGAGAGCTACATTCATGAACATCTTCAGAGAACACCATGGSTGATATTTCTATTATTTTGGCCCCTCTTTTCTGTGCATTCAACCATCCTAGACAGCCCTCTCCTCGTCAGTTAGGGAAGGCTAGGCTAGGTGCCTCGTAGAAGGGAAATGAAGTTGTTTATCTCTTCCCCACCCCACAAATACATGCAGTACATTCATTCCTGGATTTTACGTCTTCCATTAGGTTCAGCACAAAGCTAACCAACCTCCTTTCCTTCTGGCCTAGGGAGAAAACTGTATGTTCCTTTTAGATTGTCATGAACAGAAGTACACACAGCTTAGAGACTCATCTCACACTGTTCCCCAGTCTTACCCAGTTTTCTACCTGAACTGCCTATGATTTGGAACTCCCGAGTTGCCCAAGCATGCAGATGGAACTGACTGCTGCCCCCTGACCCAAAGCAAAACCTGACTTGAAGCAGCAGAGACAAGCAGTCCTGTGTGTCCACACCCAAAATACTTAATTCCAACTAAGTCCATCTCTACAGGGCAGAACTTTGTTACCGGGACATGTTACTCATTGAACTGAGCCAGACTCAAGGCACCTAAGGACAAGGGCTACGGACTGAATCTCTGCTAGAAAAAGCATATCCCTGTGCACAGAAACTGGTTCCACAGACAGCAGAATGCAGATAGTGCTCTAGACCTCCACTGGCTGCAAGGGAGTGGGAAAAGGTGCAGGTCCCTCTGGTTTGTGAGCAAGCATGGTCTGCACAGCCCTGCTACCAGGACAGGTCAAGAGAGCAGTGGCAAGTTCCCCGCACCTTTCGCAGCCCTCACCTTGCGCAGGATCTTCCCGCAGGGCGGCCAGCCCAGCCCCTGGGCCAGGCCGTTGAGGAACCAGAGCCCGGCGAAGGCCATGACGGTGGAGCTCCAAGAGAAGACCACGTTGACCAAGCCCACCATGAGGAGGCCGGAGGAGAAGAGCCAGCGGGCGCTCATCTGGTCCGAAAGGATGCCGCTGATGAACTTGCTGATGGCGTAGGCTGCGGACTGGCTGCTGGTGATGAGACCTGCGGCGGGCAGAGCCCGGGGGTGCCTCAGCCCGCGGCACAGCCACCTCCGGGCCGGCGGGGCGGCGGGGCCCGGCACCGACACTCACCCAGGTCGTCCTTCCCCAGCGGCACCTCGGCCATGACGGCGGGCATGACGAACGAGAAGGTTTTGCGGTTGAAGTAATAGAGCGTGTACCCCACGAACATGGCCGCGAAGATCAGGGCCCGGTAGCGCCCGTAGCCGCCGGCCGCCATCCCGCAGGGCTCCGAACCGCTCAGAACCGAACCGAACCGCAGCGCTCAGAACCGAACCGCAGCGCTCAGAACCGAACCGCAGCGCTCAGAACCGAAGCGCAGCGCTCAAGAACCGCCCCGAAGCGCAGCGCCGGCACCGAGAGCGAGCGGAGCCCCGGCCGGAGCCGCCCCCGCCCCGCCCCGCGGAAGTCCCGCCCCGGCCCGGCCCGGCCCCGCCCGCAGCTCCTGCACCGCTTTGCAGAGCCTGTCATCAAGTGTAATTTTTATTTTTGGTTGAAGAGGCCAGAATGGAGAACAATGTCAGATGCACATTCGCAGCCGTCGGATCCCACTCGTGTGTGTGGCAGCAGCAGGGACGGTCCGAGAAGGCARGAGGTCACGCCCAGGGACAGGGAAGGTGACACGATGAAGTCGGTCCGAGTGCACAGAACACCGAGCAAGGAGGGCAGTTGCCATTGGACTTTCCAGGTTTGTTTGTTTGATCCGTATCGCTGTCCTTGTGACTACAGGATGTGCCAACACGACCCATTTTTCCCCCTCCTCTGCATTCAATGTTGCCTTTTCTGAACTTTTTTAACAATAAACAGAATCTTTTTGTCAAGTCTTACTTCATGGTTTTTGGACTCTGCTACAGAGCACGGACAGATAATTTTAGCAAACAGCCTATGCAAAACAGACACAGCCATATCTCAAAGTACAGATCATCTGCTCCCCAATTCTGTTCCACCTTCCCACGAGTCCAAATATTAATACACCTCCCACCAGCTGAAATCACACATTTGCTCCAAGTCAGGGCCTCATACGCAAAGATAACAGCACTTCAGGTCAATATACTTCTGCAATCATCTTCACAAGAGGTGGGGCACAGAATTTATGTTCCAAGTTACTTTCTAAACCTTAAGATGTTTCTTTACTGCTTTCTCCCCACAGGAAAGTCACTGACTTCTGTTCTGAAACAGAGACAATTCTTGGTGGGCACTCTGCCACACATAATAAAAGAAAAACAAAAACCAGTTCACTAAGTTAGTAGAGACAAAATCCGCAGGAAGAACAAAAAAAAATTTACATCTCTATCCCATTGTGTTGTCATACCCTTGTTGTGTTCCATTTACATCGTGACTAATCAGGTCCATAAGAAAAACAAGAAATTAACTATGAAATAAATAGATGCTGACACATGTGGATTTCAGGGTGTTACAGTTCATCGTTTTTCCTGCTTTCTCCTCCAGCTTCTGCCTTCCCTTTTTTGGACCCTGTGTAATGAAGCAAACTCAGTTTCACACTGCGGTGGTTTTCAGAGCGTGCAAAGCAGCACCGTGAGTCCCTGACATCTGCAGATTTGCTACAAAACTTGCAGTCCATGGTACAGGGATTCTGCACGTTGATACTCAGCTCCCTGGAGCTGAAGACATGAATTCCCTGCATTTGTTAACAGTGCTGCCCTGGCACTGGGAGCAGCACAGCAGCTCTAAAGCAGAGGCAGTCTCACAGCCAAGGGACTTGGCTGCAAACTGCAGGGAGCCGGCAGGGCACAAAGCAGGAGTGGTGTGCAAGAATTCCACTCTGAACAACAAAAACCATAGGAACAGCAAGGAACCAAAATGTGTCTGTTTGCAGAATTAACAATGGATCAGCAGTCAGGGGTTCTACCATCATACTATTCTTTTHAGCTAAAAATAAGCAAAGGAGCCCCCAAGACACCTTGCACTTGCTGCTCCCAAGTTCCAGATAGTTAGCAAAACATTTACCCACCAGAGTCTGATCCAGGCTTATCATCTATTGCAGCTTTCTCAGCTGTAACAGGCTCCTTGGCTGGATCAATATCCTCCGGTTTGTCTATGTTTAAAGCAGAAAAAGAGTCAAGGAAGAACACACAGGTGCAAAAAGACTAGGCGAGTCCAGGTGAGGTTCAATCAGCTAGCTGTGGTGCCTCAGCAGGGCTGTAATAGCTCACTCTCACAGCAGATCACTCTACAACACTCAGAGAAGCACTACAAAACTGCTCCGTATTCCCCTGAGTGGCAGGCTTTATGTCCCCAGAAGCCCTAGGGACTGACTGGTTGCACAGGCATGTGACCTTTGGAGCTGTCACTAGGAGCAGGATTCCTTCCTCAGACCAGAGCCACCGGCATACATGCTGACATACAGAACTCCAGATTCAAAAGGACCAGGCCACTTGGGACCTGAGCATCTCAGAAAGTTTAAAAAACCATAAATCCTAGTATCCCAAGAGATTTTTTTTTTCCTGGGGTCCATCTAGGCAACAAACCTTTCTAATCAACAATTCATTCTACTCCTTGATCTAGGACAGGACCTTGAGTATTTGCCTCTGCACACTGGAGTGTAGTCAATGGCTTATCTTTCCTAGAAGTCAACCAGCCAGCAAGACTGGTACTGACCATCCTGGGAAATTTATAAATAATTTCTGTTTCTTCGCAAAAAAAAACAAAGAAATGGTGGGGGGAAAGGACACTGCAATACATAGATTTTTCCAGCTGTCTTTGAAAATTAAGAGCAAAATCATTTAATGCCACAGTTTACAATTGTCCTCCCTTCTTTAGCTCCCTTTCAATCAAGAGAAACGCCACATGTTACATGTGGTAATTATAWAATAGGGAGTTATATACATGCTTCCCACCTGCTCCTTACCTTCTTGTTTCCCCTCCGTGGGAGGGATAGTATTCTCAGTCTCAGGGGCTGCTGTAGTATTCTTGCCTGAATCAGTTTTTGTGGCGTTCTTCTCCCTTTTGGGTTTGGGTTTTGCAAACTTGGCTTTATTCAGAAGATACTGCACTTCCCTGTCCAGGGCTGCTATCTTGAACTCTATATCTTTAGACAGCAGCACAGGCTTTTCAGTAGGAGTGAGCTTGTTCTGTTCGGCCAAGGTCTCATTTTTCCAAATCTGTGGAATGCGAGGGAAGAGGTGCTTTTGGAATGCTTCTGGGTTCTGAAGTGCTGAGTATCACAGTATCTCAAAGTCACAGCCCCAGGCTATTCTGCATTACTCAGGACTGCTCTGCTCCTTCCTGCATTTCCACTAACCTCTCAGTTACCCACACATAGGATAAAGAGAAGCAAGACCCCATGCCTGCCACAAACTCCAGCACCTGCCTTTAAAACCTGAGTGCAGTYAGATCACTGGGCTTCATTCCCACCCCGGAGACAATTCCACATGCAACACAGACCTGCTGGGGTCAGGTTGGGCATTAGGAAACACTGAAACACCCTAAAGGTTTGCTGGTGGCACAAAACCAAAACATGCACATTCTACTCCATGACCCTGAGTTAAAGTATAGGGCAGGGAACATAACCCAAACTGCCATCCCACCCTCCCCCAGCATCACTCCATTCTTTAGTACCGTTGTTTCATTGATGGCTTTTTCCAGTGTACTCAGTTCCACTTCTGTGAATATCTGGTCAGACTCTGGAATCATTCGGGCTCCCCTTGTAGATAAGAAACCTTTTGTTAAGCCAAGCAGACTGCACCTTGGCAATTCTGCAGTTACAGCTCCAGCAATACAAAAACATCACAACCACTACGCTGGACCCTTCCTGTCCCACATTTTGGACTGAGCTCATGTGCACCTGTTCACAGATCCTGCAGAACAGGACACCAGGGAGCAGGGTTCTGCTCACCTTTTCTCAGAAAGTGCCACCAACTTTCAGACCACATTCACTCTGGTCTCATTCTGCTGGCAGTTCCTTCATGACCAGTTGCATGATATTCCTTCTCAAAAGCTTCCTCTTACCTGAGAAAGATGGTGGAGTGATTGAGCAGACTTTCCAGGGCAGCCAGGCGCTCTGGCCACTTTCTCCTTTCCTCAACACGGAAGAAAAGGTTCCTACAAAGCTTTTTCAGCTCTGAAAGCTTGTCTTTCAGCTCCTGAAAATGGCAGAGAGGAGAAAGGAGACAGTTAGTTGGATCACTGTCTAACATGAACAACTTCAGAAGTTATAACTGCAATTGTTGTCAACTCTATCAAATACACCCTTTCAGTGCAGTAAAAAGAGACACCTGACTAAGCTTTCAGTGGAATCAACAGGTTCCTGCTGAAGTTCTCATAGAAAGATCCATGGCTAGGACAAGTTCTTATTTTGTTCTGTGCATAATGCACTGGGGAAGCAAGAAGCTCTCAAGAACCCGAATACAAAGGCTCTGTCAGCCTCTGTGGTCATTTCCGTGTCAATGAGAGCTGACTGGTATCCTGACTACACACAGCACAGAACACACCTTTGTTGCAGCTGCATAGCCCTCATCCTCCATCCAACTGGAAGCTTCACTAAGCTTTTTGGAAATTTCTTCTCTCTGCTCCTCTGTTGAGACAAACTGATACTCCTCTTGGTAAAGCTTGTCCTAAAAACACAGAGCAAGCACTCTGGTCAAACACCACTGAGTCTGGAAGCATAAAACAAGCAGAGCACTCACTTGTAGCTGGGCTGGAGTGCTGCCTGCACTCTCCCAAACCTGAGCTCAGCTCCTAGCATTGCCAGGAACACAATGGTAATAAACCAGGTACAGACACAACCACATCCCATGACAGTAATGCTGTCATTATTTCACACACACTTAACACCAGTTGTTTCTTCTGCACATTAGTTTTTCTGAGAAGCTGTAGCTTCTTTACAATCTGGAGTCAACTGTTCAATCTGTTAGACATGCTGAAGGGAAGGTTCATTTTGTATTGAGGAAACATGGGCTTGGGAAGCCTAATAGCATCAGAAAAAGTGACTGAAAGACAAAGCCTAGACTCTTCAAATCAGCTTCCCACAGCTCAAACAACTCCCTTGCACTCAGATCAGCCAAAAGCTGTTCAAAACACTTCTACTGCTCTCCTGGAATTCTCATTTCTTTATATCCCTCTCTTACCTGGGTCTCAAAGATGAATGATTCCAAGCTGTTGGCTGATTTTTCTCTTTCCTGTTTCTCTAGATCTCTGATCGTCAAGTCTTGGAGTCTAACATGCAAAGAGAACAGAAATCAAAGGAAACAAGTGCATCTGGTTGAGCAGCACAACACACACACCAGCTTTTACGGTCAGCAGTGCTCTATGTGAGCCACCATCATTCCAAAGCAACTCAGTTCCTTTATCCAGAGTACAAACTTAGCAGTATCATTTCAAACCTACTTTTTCATTGAGCTCTTCAGTTCATCTTCCACCAGATCAGGCACATCGTTTAAATCCAGCTCCATTGTGATCTCATGGACGAGCTTCTGCTTCTTAGGTGCTTTGATCTTCTCTTCCTCTGTTTTGCTAGCTGTGCTGTCACCGGAACTTTTGGATGGTTCTTCCTCTTTTGCAGTTTCTCTATTTTCTTTGGGATGCTGCAACACAAAGTATGTTCTCAAGCAAGGGAACAGATTTTCAGATACTACAACTTTTTTCAAAGGCAGGACACTTCAGAGAAGGGAGAATTCTGACAAGGAAATGCCATTTCTTAGGTACTAAAACCAGTCCCATTCCTTCAATATGATGCTCACCTGAGGCTCTGATTTCTCGCCTTCTTGCTTTCTCTGGGACTCTGCTTTCGGAGACTCAGTTTCTGCTTGACCTGAAGACTGCTGTTTCTCTTGCCCCTGCCCTCCATCAGCATCTTCAGTACTGCTTTTCTGGTCTTGTTTCTCCCCCTGCTCTTCTTTACCTGTTTCTGCTATGCTCTCTTCCTCTTCCTGTTCATCACAAGCAAGTAAAGGGGAAAGGAAAACAGTGTTCTAAATGTAGAAATTCCATGCAATGTTTCATAGAACAGATACTTCTACGTAATTGTCAGAGCAAGACAAAAGGGCTCCCTTCCAGTAGCAGTCACCCTGGGGCTCACCTGAACTGAGTCTGTCAGGTTCACTCCGGTCTCTGGTGTAGGGCCACCACCTCCAAACAAGCTTGAGATGGTGTTTCCAAGTTCTGTTGATGGGAGACAAAAAATTTGGAATGTTACGTATCCAGAGGAAGAAAGTAATCTTCAGCTCTTGGTCCTTCCCCTCACAACTGCAGTGATCACCAAGGGGCTCCCTTGGCGGTGCAGAGCTTCACACACTCCAGATTCATCCTTCTCCAACCTCCCTCCGTGTCCTTGTGTGCACAGACAACCAACATACAGTCAGACTGTAATTTCCACACCCCAAATCCAAAGAAACACAATGCTTGTAGTTATGTCAGCCACTACAGGTAACAAAACAGTCAGTGTGAATATCAAAGTTCAGCACTTACTTGTCAGTGTTGACTCCTCCTCCAGCTTGTCTTCCACCAAGGTCTCAAACACAGATTCCACCTTGGAAATAGAAGCTCAGGATTAGTTTTAAGCAGGGACCAGAAAGAGGGACAGAACTGAAAAATGTATCAGCTGACAACCATCCCAAAGGGTGGTGCTTACCCGGTCAAGACTCAGTACACCACTCTCATCCATGTTGAAGTGTGCTTTGATGCCTTTGGATTCATAGTCCGAGTGCTTCTTGAAACTGTCCCCAACTCCCTTTAGCCTCACAGTAGTAAGATTGAGAGAACCAAAAACTCTGATGACACAGAGACAAAAGCAGAGAGAGAACTCAGGATAGCAGTGCTGCAGAGCAGCRAATCACTGCCCAGGCTCATGCTGGCAGCGATGGGCAACTGCATGAAGGGCTCAGCGTGTTAAAGGACATGCAGCTCGGAGAACAGATGTGCCAGACACACTGGCAATGCATTTCCAGCCACCTAAGTTGCATTGCCACAGAGCTGCTGGCTTGGGTGCCGGGCTCAACTCACCGCAGGTCRTCCTGATTCAGGAATGTCAGATCTCCATAGTTGACGTAGAACTCAAAGTCATCTGTGTAACGGTTGAAAGTGATTACTTTACGCTGGGGATAGGGTGCCATGCGCTGGAACAAAATCCTCTTGTTATGCTTTAAACTCCTGGACTTATCATCCTCCTCAACTTCACGAGTAAACTCCACCTGCATCAGAAACAGAAAACAAGACACGGCAATGGCAAATTGTGGTATCCTGCATCAGCAGCRTTTGGCTGTTCTACCTCGTGCAAAAGATGGGGGGCAAGCAAATATTCCTCAACTAATGTTTCCATACATCTGCCTCCTTGGATACTGCATTTCTAAATACAGTAGACTTTCTTCTGCTTTCTTTATTAGATTGACAGAAAGATCTTTAGAGCTTCCCTGCTCAGAGGAAGACACCAGGTTCCAACCTGGACTATTTATCCCAGCACAGTCCCACACTTTACACAAGAGAAGGAAAGCCAAAGGTTACCTGGATAGGAAAAACAGCAGCATCCCGAACAATGAAGGGCTTCACCTTAAATGCTTTGCTCAGAGCAGCTGCCTGGTAGACTGCACCCATTGCAGCAGCTTCATCAGCATTGATATTCTTGCCCAGTTCTTCCCTAGGAAGGGAAGAGGAATAGACGTGAAATTTTCATCCTCCCCATAAACAGCAGCTTGTCAATAGGAGACAGACTAGAAGGGGGCCTCACATACTCACTTGCCCACAGCTTTCAGCAAAACCTCCTGCACTTTGGGGACCCGTGTGGCACCGCCAACTAGAATCACCTGGTCAATTCCGTCCTAGAGATTGGAAACAGTCACCTTGTCTTAAGAAAGCAATTTTTGAAAACTAAGTCCAGGGCTTCCTTATGCTCCTTCCCCAGTCACCACGTGTTGGCATGGTGCTCTGACAACACCCACACTACGCCCTGCTGTGCTGGTGCAGGCCAGCACCCAATCTCAGATCTCAGACAGACATAAGCCGTGCTAACAATGAGGCACCTGGAGTCAGGTCTGTCAAACAGTGACAATGTGACCGTGGATTCTGGCCACCTGAAACATGGGGCTCAATTCAAATTAGACACAACTATAATTCAGTGCCAGAGAAGACAGTGACCCCAAGAGCCGGTTGGACCAGAACAGACAGAAATCCAGACTCTAAGAAGTAAATTGGAGTCTTGTATTGAATATCAGAGGCCAAAGTGCTCAAGAGAGTTGTGGCACCCTGGAGAGTGAGCATTTAACCCTCCACTGACTCCCTCCAAAGGACTGCCTCAGATTTGGTACAACTGCAGTCTGCAATAGGGCTCCCTTTAGGGAGTGTACAAAGGAGAAGCCCAAATACCAGTAATTCCATTTCCAGACTCATTCAGTTAAAACTTCAGGAGTGAGACCAGAACCAGTATCCAAGACAAAAAGAAGAAAGATCATTATTTCAAACCTACGGCACAAAAGTAAAGTGTTTTAAGAGAAAGAAGCCCCTCCTCCAAGTCCTTAATTTCTGGTGATAGTACAGGGGAAGTCTGACACGTTCCTGCTTGACACTGCAGCAGGCAAACTCTCTGTAGCACCAACATTGCTGTCACAGTAGCAGGCATCTACTTCCCAATGGTCCTGATAACACAACCACTGATGCCTCAATCGTGATGTGACAGCAGCTCCACATATGGAAGCTTCAGGCTTGGTAATGCATTTTCTTAAACACACCATGTTCATCTCTGCGCTACTCAGAGCCTGCTGCACGGGTCCTGGGACGCGCTTGAACAAGTCAGAGCACAAATCTTCAAATTCCTGTCTTGAGACCTTGGCTTTGAAGTCTATATCATCCAGTAGGCCCTCAATCTGTCCAGAAAAAAAAAAAACAAAAACAAAACAACCAAACCAGAATGAAATTAATTGCGGAGCTTTCTCCAAGCAAAATCTTTGCCCAGTGTGCAAATTTCTGGCTTCTGTAATGCACCACAGATCTGACCACACTCCTCTGAACCCTACCATTGCTAAGGTGAAGAGAGGATGGAACATGAGTGTAACGGAAAGCTTCTCTCAATGAAAGTTTATTTAACATACTTGACACGAGTAACTCTTCTTCAATCCACTCAATCATGGGTGCTACCATCGGGCACAAGCTGAGAGGGAGCAGACCTGCGCTGCAGAGGGACAACGTTCCCTTACACCAGTCCTCCACCCCACACTTAGCCCCAAAAAAGGAGGAACCCCAAACAAAAGGTCAGACCTGCGCCATGTGGTCGGCATTTGCACTCAGCACGGTTTTCAGGCGGTTGGCCTCCTTCAGCAGCTTGGCCATAGCCCGAGGATTCTTCCGGACATCTTTTGTAGGGTGCTGCTCATTAAAGAGTTTTGCCAAGTAGTCCCGGAGACGAAGTTCCATCTCTAATCCTCCAAGAGTACGGTCAAATCTGAGCAAAAGAATGAACAGAATAACTGAAACCAAACTGAAATAAAAACCAATTTCCTACATTATTTCACAAATATGCAGAGGAGCAAGTGGTCAAAAGTAGCTGCAGCATTATCAGCTGTGACAACTGTGAAAGAACAATGGTTGTCCCCAAAATAACATTATAATGAAAGAAAGCAAAGATTCACCACCACAACAGCCGTTCAACAATTTCATTACATTTGAGGTAAATGCCTTATTGCCAAGCACGTCAAATAGCTGAAAAGCCAAAGGACAACTGTTTCAGGTCCCAGGTATTTTTTTATAAACAGCAATATAAATGCTTTGGAGTTGAAATTGCTGTTCTGGCTATGCAGACCATTCTTGTCTTTATTTGGCAACGCATTAAACACACTGCATTTTCATTCCTCTATAGAAGTATATACCTCTTTCACAAACTGGCATACTCTGTAAGATTAAATGAAATGGAATAGGCTTACATAGCTTGAGGCAAAAAGCAAGCCTAAAGCAAACTAACTACACTGGTCCTGGAGCCCCTGGAAGTTCTCAGTTACCTTCTGTACAAGACAGCAACACCAAAGTTATTCCCAACTGGAGCCTTCTTGCTCCAAACGTTTCCCACTCAGCCATCCAAATTACTGTACTGCAGCCTCACTGCAAAATTCTACATGATTAAGAGATTGTGAAACAAATGGTTTCTTTCCTGAGATCTGTGGGGTTTGTGCAACTTATGTGGAATTCTTACCCAATGCCYTGGATCTGCAACTGAGGTTGGGTTCCCGAGTCCTTAGTTTTCACTGTCTGATACGTTACAATAGTACAAACAGTGCTTCCTGCTCCCATGTCGTAAAACATGATATTCTGAAACGAAAAGCTAGGATGGTGAAGCAGAAACACCTGGATATCCCCCATGAATAAGGAAAGAACCTTTTCAGCATGATACAGGCCACAACTATCCATTCCCTGGACTCCCTTTATAGCCTAAGGGCAGGACTCATACTTTGACCAAACATAGATGTTCAGGGTCACATTTAACAGAACAAGACAAGAAAAGTCCTCATCTACTTCATAGTTCAAAACCAAAAGTTTTGCTCTTTCTTCAGCCTCAGGAAAATCAAGTATTTCTGAGTCAGTGTTCTAATACTTCAGGTAATTGCTACTGTTATTTCGCCTAGCTGATGGGCAAGGAACAAATACAGGTTTACAAAATGGGAACTCCCAGCACCTGCCCTCGCTCTGGAAGCTTTCAGGCTTCACCACAAAGACACACAGGGTTTAATCTCTTTGTCTTGTTGATGAACACATGAAAACAGAGGAGCCTGGCTGACAGGCAGTGCTTTCTCCCCTGCATGAAGGCAACTTGGCAGAACTCTCCACATCTCCCAAATGCACCTACCTGTGCCGTGGCATTGATGTCCTTCCTCCTAAAAACCCCATAGTTCAGTGCTACAGCCGTGTTGTCGTTGATGAGCTGCAGCACCTTGAGGTCAGCCATGCGGGCGGCGTGCAGAACTGCTCTCCTCTCGGCTTGGTTGAAGTAAGCAGGAACTGTGATCACTGCATCTTTGATGGGCTGCTCTGAAACAGTTGCAGGGAACTCTGTATCAGTGTAGCCACATGCAAAGACTCGTTGAGATGGAGTGACAGCAGCAAACCCAGGGGACCCAAGGTGAAGACTCTACAGAATGCAATCCTGCAGCAGCAGCCAGGATCCCTGGGATGAATCTCTGTACCCGGCTGAAACCAAGCAGACCTGGCATATTCGCACAAAGCCACAAGTCTACTGACCTCTCTTTCACGTGTCAAGATACTATCAAATGCTCTGGGTAGCCTTCAATTTCAACAAATACAACCTGCATGAAGCCTCATGCTGTCACTGGATCATAATCACCCTCCAGTAAAGTCTTTGGACTGGCTGTAGTGTCACCAAGCATATGACAAAGCCTCCCAGTAATTTATCCAGTTTTCATTACTACGGTATTTCATTAGCAACACAGCATGAAATATGCATGACAGCCTCCTCTCTTACCAAGTTTCACCACAAAGAGTCATTTTTGCTCCTTTAGTTCAGCTCCAGCAGCAAATCTCCATCCAGAACAGCTACAGCAAAGCCTTCACAGATCCATTTCCACCCTCCCCTGCAGCCACCTCCCATGTGCCTCCACTCTGATCACACACATGAGAAAACACTTCGCTTTTCTCCAGAGACTGCCTGTAAGACTCCATTGCAAGGCTAGGTGGTAAATGGGGTGTCTTACCCTAAGAGTAGGATTAGGATCCCAAACTTACATCATATTAGAAATAAATGATAACTGGATAGCTGCTAAGTCTTGCTTACAGCCTACAGCAGGAGACAACCCATGTCCTGTTACTAAAAATGCTGGGTTTCTGAACGCTTTCAGTTTCTACTTGAATCCTATAATGTACAAACTCATACACAGACAAGGAAAAGCTAAATTCTTCCAACCTGCAAATTCCTCAGCCAGACCACGTGAATAGTTCAGGACCATGCCCAGCATCTCCTCAGGAGAATACTGTGTTGTCCTACAATGGGAAAGAAATGATGGCATCAACAGCAGAAACATGGCAGCCCAAGTTCATCCCACCAAGAACCTAAAAACAGCCACTTACGGGGACAACTTGAAGATGACAGTCTGTCTTGTCTCATCCTTCACCAGCTCATGCTCTGGGAATCGGGACTGGTACAGTGCCACGTGGGGATTATTGATCCGCTTACCCAGCAGATCCTGGAAGTATCGGAATGCCACCTTGGGTGTCCTTATGGACTGCAGGAAAAAAAAACTCTCACCATCCGCTTGCATTCCTTCAGCTATGCTGTTCCCAAACCAACCCCTCCCAGGCTATATGGGGAAYGACTCTTGCTATGGGAGTAGGAGCACACAGCCACTACACAGAGCCAATGACACATCAAGGAGATGAGAAGCACAGGACAACAATAAATCTCACTGGCTCAGACATTTACCCCAAAGTGAGATACCTGTATTCTGCAAACAGGAATTCTTACCATCCCCAGCGCGCTGTCGCCAAAGAGACGCTCGTTCTCCTTCAAGGAAACAGCCACAGGTGTTTTCCTTCGTGACTCCCTGAGGAAAAGGAAGGTGGAATAAACCAGTTGAAACCAGTGAGGAAGGATGTTGTTCCCATTCCAGAAGGATTAAGGGAAAGTGCTCGGATACCCGCTGTGGAGAGGGGGGCCAGCCTCTGCTCAGCTGCTTAGCTGGCCATCCCCTTCAGTACTTTGTAAGACTTTTTTTTTGCTTTCCTGCAAGAGAAAGCAAGACAGTTCCCTCATTCTATCTATGACTCCCAAATTTCAGGGAGGTAGCTGAGAAATCTCATTATCTCCAGACCTTCAGAAACTAAGGACATTCCTGATTGTATGTCCTCTCCCACCTGCAGATTCTTAACTCAGTGTGCAGAAGATGGGCTGCAGCAGCAGCTTGAATGCAAGAAGAGATCTACATGCTTCGCAAGTGTGGGCTCTGAGCAGCTGCAGCAAAACAAACCTGGCTCTGGGCTCCCTTTGTGAGGAACTGAGGGCGGGGGACAGGTGAGAAAGTGACTGATCCCCTTTTGGGTTTGCACCACAACCTGTTCTTACCSACATGGGCTTCCAACACTCGGTGGAAAGGTGCCCAAAGCTCACGCTAACCCCTCAAAGGTGAGTTAACAAACTGCCCTGGACGATGCCCCGCAGCTGCCCACCCGGGGCAAGAGTGACTCACGACCCTGGGTGGGAGAACAGGAGCCTTTCCCTGGCAACAGAGGAATACGGATGGCCTAGGGAGCTCCAGCCACCGTCGTTTCATGTCTGCTCCCACTCCAAGCGCATTGGGACAGAGCGGATCCCCCTGACCAGCGCACCTCCCGCGGCAACAGACACTCACTTGTTCAGGACGATCTCCATGGGCACCCCAGGCTTCACGATGGCGATTTTCATCGACTCGCTGCCCACGTCCACAGACATCACCGCCACCGGCTCTGGAAACAAAGCCTCGGTGAGAACGTGAGAACCGGCTGCCGGTGTGGGCGGCCAACACAAGCACGGGCCCGGAGACGGCACTGGGGCGGCACTGAAACACCGGCCGCTCCTCCCCGCCGGCCCCGCACCGCGGCTGTGGCGGCCCAGACCGGCCGGGAGAGCCCGGGCAGCCGCTGCGTCCCGGCACGGCCCCGCACCGCGGCTGTGGCGGCCCAGACCGGCCGGGAGAGCCCGGGCAGCCGCTGCGTCCCGGCACGGCCCCGCACCGCGGCTGTGGCGGCCCAGACCGGCCGGGAGAGCCCGGGCAGCCGCTGCGTCCCGGCACGGCCCCGCACCGCGGCTGTGGCGGCCCAGGCCGGCCGGGAGAGCCCGGGCAGCCGCTCCTCCCGGCACGGCCCCGCACCGTGGCTGTGGCGGCCCAGGCCGGCCGGGAGAGCCCGGGCAGCCGCTCCTCCCGGCACGGCCCCGCACGTACCTGAGGCGGGCAGGAGGCGGAAGAGAAGCAGCCAGGGCAGCAGCCAGCCGGGCAACAGCGCCATGCTCGGCACCGCTCGGCTGGACTCGGCTCGGCTCGGCTCGGCTGGACTCGGCTCGGCTCGGCTGGACTCGATTGGGTTCGGCTGGGCTCGGTTTGGTTCGGCTCGGCTCGGCGGGACCCGACTCCGCTCGGACCGGCCCGCGGAGCTCCTCCGCCGCGGCGGCCCCGCCGTCTGGCTCCGCCCCYCTCACGCGGCACGCGCCCATTGGTGCGGCCGTCAGGGCCAGCTCCGCGCGCCAATCCCGCGGCGCGCGCGCGTCCATTGGGCCACGTCGGGGGAAGTCGGAAGCGGTCACGAGCGAGAGCCCGCGATCCGATTGGCCGAGAGCGCGGGGGGCGGGGCCAGGGGGTCGGCCCGAGCGGCGYGCGTGCTGGCATCACGCGTGCGCTTGCGCGTTGGGAGCGTGGCAGCGGACCCACGTGCGAGCCGCGCGCACTGCGTACGCCCCCTGGCGGCCCAGAGGCGCCTCGCGGGCAAGCCTTCACCAAAACACACCCTTAAAAACGCCTTAAAAACACACCCCTTAAAAACACACCCC
>NW_026623614.1:178657-186987 GCF_030028575.1 Malurus melanocephalus
AAAACACACCCCCTTAAAAACACACCCCCTCAAAAACCGCGCCCCCAGATCCCGCCCTGATTTTGGCTTGAGGCAGGCTCGGCACGGCTCAGTTCGGGTTTGGCCCGGCTCCCCTGGACCCAGTCCCGCCCGTTTCTCGGGGCCCCGCCGCTTCCATTGACCCCTCCGGACCCGCTGGTGCGTGTGGGACTCTCCTGCGGCCCCGCTCTCTCCTCAGCGCACTCACAGTGAGCTCCAAGATGCCCTAACCCCTCTCCAGTGCCCCCCGTCAGTCCCCCCAGCCCAGGAGCTCTGAGCTGTCTGCAAYCTGCTGCCAATCCAGAGGCCACACAGAAAGCACAGCCTGGTTCTCGAAATGCTTTATGACTGGGCCGGCTGCACCGCMATCCCCATCTGGCTCCCGCATAGGGGGACAACGATCCGAAGTTACAAAAGATTTACAAAGAGGTGTCTGAGTGTACCACAGTCGGGGGTCCCAGCTGCTTGTGGCCAGCTGGTGGCACAGCATGGCCTCACGGTCTCCTTCCCTGGAACACGGTGACAAGCAGCTCTCAGCATCAGCCTGAAAACTAACACCTCCCCAAGGCAGAAAGCAAAGGCCCCACCAGGTCTTTGGCAGCTTTTTATATTTCAGCACTTTGATATTGTTGGAATAAAGTTTGTTTTAAAAAAGTCAACATATAAAACTTACTCCCTTGCCTGAACAGGCAACACTCAGTATCACCCAGCTGGACTGAATGCAGGTCCATGGGCATGGTGTGTACGCCTGGCATGAGGCACAGCAGGGACCACGGTCCCCTCAGGAGCTCCTCGCTGCTGGGGATGCTCAGGAGTCCATCCAGCTGGTGGATCTGGGGTGTGAAGCACCCCCTCAGTTCATGAACTGGGTATAGCCCTCTGCCCCAGTGACAATGACGTCCATCCAGATGCGCATGGCCTCGGCCGAGGGTGCCACCATGTAGTAGAGTCGGTCGTGGGTCTTGACACAGAAAGTGAGTGCAGGATTGGGGCTCTGGGGGGGAGGACAGAATTAGCACTCTGGCCCCCTTTGAGCAGCAGCAATCCCCTCCGTGTCCCCCCATAAAGCCCAGCACTGGGGTCCTGCCCTTGGCAGCATAAGGGGCCATGGACCATTCCAGGAGCATCCCTGGCACGCACTGCCCTACCACCTCCTACCTTAGTGACAGAGAGCAATGCAGGAGAATGGGGRTGCCCACAGGGGCTCCCAGCAGACACCAGAGCAGTGGCAGTGCCCAGCCCTCACCTTTGCAGCACTGCGGAGGTGGTCATAGTAAACCTCTTCAATGGCTTGGAAGTAGATAACACCCTTCAGCTTTGTCTCATGTTTATCTGCCCAAGAGAGGGAATCGTTGTCGACTGTGGGTGATGGCGTGGGGAGGGGACGCGAGRCAGCACAGGGACTCACCCACGTAGTACGAGAGCGTGCGCTTCATGCGGTCAAACACAAACCAACGCTTCTTCCAAGACTTGATCTTCCCACCCATCTTGACCAGGTAGCCCTTGCACATCTTCTCTGTCAGGATGATGTGGTAGCAGGTGTCAACACTGTGGCCTGAGGACTCGATGTGCAGCCGCAGGTTGAAATCCTCCTTGCGGATGGGGAGGTACCGCGTCAGGGGACGAGCCTGCAAAAGCAACACAACCCTGCAAAGCCCACCGATGATGGCAAGAGCCACATCCCCCCGCTGGGAGCTGGACTTCAGTAGCAAGCAGGGTGTGCCTCACTGCCCAGGCCGGGAGAGAGGGATGGAAACCCATCTCACACCTGTGAGAAGTGCTTCTCCCGCAGCTTGACCTCCTTCTCCACGAGTTTCTGCCGCCGCACGGTCTCATCCTGCAGCCGGCGCTCCAGCTGCTCGCGGCGCCAGCGCTCATCCTCCAGTGCCTGCTGGCGCAGCTCCATTTCCCGCTCCTGCCGCACGCACAGACGCTCAGCCGCAACAACCAGAGACCTGCTCAGCCTCCAGCCCTGCTGCTGGTGCCCCCACTCACCCGGGACTCCATCAGCCGGGACTTCTCCTCGTGTGCCTCCTTCAGCATCTTCTCCATCTCCTCAATCTTCCCTGTCTCCATCCCACTGGCACTGCAAGACAGCGGCAGCTGCTGCACCAGCAGGAAGGACCTTCAGCCAGCASTGTAGCAGCAGAGCGGGCTGTCCCCTGGCCATGTGAGCTGGCCCAGGGTTACCTGGAGACATTGTCAGGTGAGCATGCCGAGTTGTTGCCAATGGAGATGCTGGTCTCCATGCTGTCGGAGCTCTCCAGGCTGAGTGTGTCGTATGCATGGTCCAGCTCCTCAGCCCGGGACCCAGCACCATGGGGGCGGTGGTGGTGGAGGATGGAGTGGTGCATGAGCCGGGGGAAGGCAGTGGGGAAGAGGGGCTGCCCATGCAGGGCTTCCCACTGGGACTGCACCTCAGCAGCTGCTTTTTGCTTCAGCTCTGCGAGCCGCCGTTTCTGCTCCTCGATCACCTGCTGACCTGGGCCATGGAAAGATGACAATGTCAAGTTAAACGTGCCACGTTCAGTGCTGCAGCACGGCGGGCCAGGGGGTGGCACAGGCAGGAGAAGACACTACAGGCACTGCTGAAGCCAGGTAGGCACGGTAGGGGCAGAGGTGGGAGCTGCTGTCACACCTCTCTGGCAAGCACAGCAATCCTCTGGGCAGGAGCAGGAGGTGCATGCACCAAGCTGGTAGCAACAGGCTGGGCAAAGCGTTAGCAGGTTAGGGATGCACAGGGCTGTCCCTAAGCGGATGCTGAGGCCCCTGGGTCCTGGACTGGTCATGTATGGCAGAAGGCACTGGCAAACAGCCATGCTGCTGCCTCTGGGCTGCTCCAGGCAGCCCAAGTCACCCCACATCTCTACCTGGTAGAYTGCCTGGCTGCAAGGGCTCTGCTGGGACCAGCTCAGCTGGAGACGGGCCATCAGGTGGAGGGGACAGGAGGAAAGAGAGAGGGGAAAAGCAAGAGACTGAGAGAGGCACTGCACCCCACCGGAGCACTGCTGCTGCTGCTGCCACCCTCAGCCAGSCTCTCTTCTCCATTGCCTAAGTGGCAGCGGTGACAGAGCCTCCCAAAGTCCCACTACCCCACCGAGGCAGGATGCAGAGCCAGAGCTCACCCTTCTGCTGCAGGGCCAGCTGGCGCTTGGTCTCGATGTCCTGCAGGGTGGCCACCAGGCTGCGGGACAGGCTGCCCGCCGGGCTCGGGGGGCCCTGGGCAGGACAGCAGGTGATCAGCTGCAAGGATGGGWACGGGGGCTGGCACCAGCTATGTGTGAACCACGGCCAGGGTGCCTGCGTCTCCCTGGCAGCCATACCTTAGGTGAGGGGCTGCGCCCTAGCACAGAGAGGTTGAGCTGCGAGGACGAGGGGGTCCCACTCTTCATCCGAGGGGTAAGGACATCACCAGCACCACCCTCTGTTTTTGCACGGCAGACCTGAGCACAGAGACACAGAGGTGAGAGAGATACCGGGGAACTGCCCATCTGTCAGCAGGGCTGAGCTGCTAACCCTCCCCAGATCCTGCCCTGTGTTGGTGCCATCCTGGCAGGGRTGCAGGGAGGTCAGCTCTACCTTTGCCTGCTGTGGCAGCCAGGGCCCTAGCAGCACTCAGGGTACAGGGACCACAGGAATGTCCCCACATTGCCCCACTTTTGCYACAACCAGCGGCCCCAAGGCCTGAGCCTCAGCAGCAGGGAGCCAGGATTACCTGGAGAGCCTTGTGAGAGGAGTGAGCTTTAGCTGGAAGTGGAGGAGGGGAAGAAGGAGGAGAGACAGAGGAAGAGGAGGTCTCAAAGCCAGCCATAACCTCCTGGTACCACTTCTCTAAACCAAGTGCTGAGAGACACACGGGGCCTCCCAACAGCTGCTGCTCCATCTGGAGAGAGAGGCCGCATGAGAAAGGATGAAGCACAAATGCAGCAAGAGGGACAGATGCACAGAGAAGAGGTTGGAGCATCCCTGCCTGTGCCTGCACCGTTCCCCCAGACCTGTGGTAAGGTCTTGCACTCTCCCTGGCTAAGTCCCAGCAGCTGTAGGAGCCCTTTCCTGTTCCCAAGGTGAGAACTGATCAAGCACAGAGACCCCCGTGCCCTGGTGGCAGTGGAGCAGCAGGCAGGACAGCCAGGGGTGTGTGGACTGTCACCAGCCTGAGCTGCTGCTCAGCTTCATCACCCCTTCCCATGCATCCCCATCACCTCCCAGGGAGAGTGCAAGGGGCCAAAGGGAGGCAAYCAGGGCACCAACCTCTGCAGAGACGAAGGGAGAAGGGAGCGATTGAAGAGGAGGAGCACAGCCTGAGGATGAAGGAGCTGGATGGGTACAGCCCAGCAGAGAAGCAGCAGGAATGTGGAGGCTGCCCAGGATACCCGAGAGTTGCTCAATGGTCACATACTGGGCAGAGAGAAGCAGATTAAACCAGGAAAAGAGCAAGGGCAAGYAGCCCCAGAGGAATGAGCAGGCAGTGCCAACCCCCAAAGGAGGGTTCATTGTCCTGTGAGGAAAAGCAGTCGGTGCTGGAGCCACCATGGTGCTGGGCACTGGGTCACATCCACACCTGCTCTGCATCCTCCTTGCTTGGGAAGAGCAACCAGGACTGCATCGAACAAAGGGCTGCCCTCTGCTCCTGAACCCTGCCACTACATCCAGAGCAGGCAAGAAGTGCACCCTGGCAAGGGAGCCCTGAGCCTCTGCACCCCACTCAGCTGCAGCCAGACAAGTGTCCTGACCCCAGAGAGATGTGGGCTCCAAGCACCAGGGCACACAGGGAGGCCACAGCTTCCTCACTGCCTGCTGTGCAGCAGGCAACCCAAGGGAGCAAACCCAAGCATGCTCTGGGGCAGGTACCTCGTTGGCTGTGGGAGGTACAGCAAGCAAGAAAGCGTGCTGAGCGGCAGCAGGGGCAGCAGCAGAAGCTTTAGTGTCCAGGCTCGGGCCATGGGCTTTACTGCAGAACCTGAAAACGTCAGACAGCCTCATGTACTCCTAGAAATCCACGGCAAGGGAGAAGGAGAAGAGTTAGACTGTGTGCTGGCATCATGGCACTGACTGCATAGTGGGAGCAAACCTCCCGTGCATGCATGCCCCWAGAGTGCCTCCCAGCACAGCCCTGCTGCCTGTGCTGTCCCAGCTGCAGCACATGGGGGACGCGTGGTGCTCACGCTGGGCTGGGTGTGCCTGCACCCATCCTGCTCCAGCCTTCAGCACAGTTTGCTGAGATCCTACAAGGGACTGGGATGCCTCAGAGTCTTCCACAGTCCCTGGGCACAGTTCGTCCCCAGTGCAACAGCACTGGATAAGGCACCTCAAGCTGTGCTGAGCCAGCTTAAAGTTCACTTCCTTGTCCTTTCTGAGCCAAACATATGAAAGCTGAGGACTTGCTCTTATTTTGGAAAAGCCAGGCTGGCGGGACCCTACAGGATGCTGTCAGGAGGTGCCCAGCCACATGGCAGGCAGTGGGCAAGGGGAAAGCACAGGGATGTCTGTGCCYCACAGCGCTGCACCAGGATTAAAACAGAGGGCAGCAGCAGGAACTGGGATGCCCAGCAGGCTCAGGAGAGCATCTGGAATCAGGGACTGAGTGTTAATGAACACAGCTGCCAGAGAGCTGTATGATAAATGCCCCAGCCATGCTGTTGTGGGGTGACATGAATCCACAAAGAGTCTCGGCCAAGGACGGGTAAGTGAGCAAGCACATGCAGCCAGTCCCTCCAGTTAGTTACCTCTTGTGCCTTAGGGTAGGAGCAGGTAGCAGGAGAAGCTAAGGAGGCAGCTGCTGCTGGCAGGGGACTCAGGGGCTTAGTTCCCTCCAACAGCTCATAAGGTTCTGAGATGTGGAGGGTCTCCTGTTGAAGGGTAAAGATCATGTAGGCAAGGTGGGCACAGACAGCAAGGTGACAGCAGCAGGAGCCCCACTGCAGGCAGGCATGAGGGGACTCTGCCATCCTATGCCTCTTCCCAGCACCAGGTCAGGCAACACCACAGCCACCGAGGGCATGGTGGCTCTGGCTCCCCATTCAGAGCCACAGGCAGGGTAACGGGGCAACTCACCACCTGAAAGTCCCCTGTACCAGCACCAAGACACTCCCACACTTGCTCTCCAGCAGACATGGGACCCCAGACAGTGCTGTCCCACGTGCTGCTCTGTTGCATTTCTTTCCCTCCCTCCCAACCTCTGCAGCCCATGGAGAGACTTTGAGCAGCTGGAAGCACCTGGCTCTGGCCAGAAGTACTTGGGAACACAGGAACTACTGCAGAGCAAAGCTGGTGATGCACAAGACTCATCCTCACTGGCGACAGCAGCTTAGGAGAGCAGCTCTAAGCACCGTAGACCCCTCTACCCACTTACCTCTCGAAGGGCCGAAGATATTTTGGGGAAGCTTCTGCCACCTGTGACCAGCTGGTATCTCCTCTCCAGAGACATGAGCTTCTCCTTCTCCTGTGCATAGGATGACAGGTCAGAGGCAGCTGATGGTTACTGGCATCCCATGGCCGGTCACCCCCTAAGCTCATCCTGCCTGCCAGCAACCYGGCAAGAGCTGGCATGACCCTGCCCCCTGCCTGGAGCACCCTCAGGAGCACACAATCRTGGCCTTACCTTCTGTAGGAGCTGCAGGATGCTGCTCCGCTCCCTAGCGAGGCGCTCAGCCTCCTGGGCACTCTGAAGCTGAATCTGGGCAGCCTGGGCATCCAGGGCAGCCACCCGCTCCTGGGGAGCAAGCAGCAGCGATGAGCTGGCCACTGGTGAGCCATGGGATGCAGCCAGGCTGGACCTACTGGCCCTCCAGCCCTACCTTTCTGCGGGCGATGCTGCGGTGGCACTCAGCCCTGCTCTGCAGGAGCTGCTGGCCCCGTGCCTCGTGCTCCTCTTCCAGGTGGCTCTCCCGCTCCAGCTGCTGGAACTCCAGGTCCTCAAACAGCTTGGCCTCCATCTCCAGTGCTTCTGCCTCCTTTGAACACACAAGAGCACCGTGAGCGGCTCAKTCCCACTGGACGGGCACCTCTGCATCCTGCAGGCAGGTCCTCCACAGCAAAACCTCCTGCCGTGCCTCCACATCCTACTGGTGCTGGCCAAGAACAAGAGCTCCTGGCCAAGCCTGTCCCCTGTGCCTGGTRTGGGCAGGCAGGCAGTTTTGCCTTCTTGTGGGCACCAGAAACATGAGAGATACTGACAGGAATGTCTGCCATCAGGAGAAGGCAATGAGGCACCCAGAACTGGCCAGGACAGAGCAGTCATCCCCAGGAGATGAGCTCACCACAGGCAGGGGCTTCATCAGCCCTGAGAGAGCAGCTGCACCTGCTGAACCACATGACAGGTAGCAAAATACCACCCGCCATCAAAACCACCAACACGCAACACGGTGTCACCCAGCTGCAGGTGGCAAAGCCCCCACAGGCAAGCACCATGAGTGTCCTTCCAGCCTTCATGTACCGACAGCACACGGCAGCACTGCGCTCCGGGCCTACCCATCCCATCCTGGCAGCCATGGCACCAGGATCCCACAGGAACGTGCTTCCCTCTGCTCCCTGAGCCTGGCAGCCAGTCCCTTGTGGCACAGCGCTGGCACGGTGGCTCCCGAGGGCTGCCACAGACACCGCTCTGTGCTCTCATCACCTCCCTGCCTGCTGCACACCAGACTCATCCAGCATGGGGCACCTGGCCGGAGAGGCTGTGCCAATGTGGGTTTATCTGGGTAGGCACCAGCCACGGGCTGGGGAAAGTTAACTGCTTCCAGAAAATACCAAATAATAGGAAAAAATGCTGAGGACTAGCACTAACATAAATCAACATCACTGTGAAAATAAACATTCTCAGAAACAGCTGGAGGCAGCCAGATGAGGATGCAGCAGCCCCCAAGACTCCCCAGGCTGCCCTCCTTCGCAAGGCACGGTCCATGCCCGTCTCAGGAGCTCTGCCAAGCCGGTCCCGAGCAGCTCTGCCACGCCAGCCCCGTGCCCCGGGCCCGGGCGAGCGGCAAGCTTACCAGGACGCTGGTGCCCGGTGCCAGCCGCTCCAGCCCGGGTGCGACGCTCTCAGTGCAGCCCCGGCTGGCAGGGAAGAGCTGGCCTAAGCTGGAGCAGAGGGAGGTGGGCCATGGTCCGGGAGGGGTGGGGGGAGACACTGACCCTTCGCATCTGCTCCCGCAATTGCTCCCGCATTGACTCAGGGCACTTATCAAGGTGGCTCTTCGACTCATGGTAAAGCGCCCGGAGTTGCTCTAGCTCCTTCCTTTCAGCATCAACCTTTGCCCTTTCCTGAATGAGGGGAGAACAAGACAGAACAAAAAAAAAAAAAAAAAAAAAAAAAA
>NW_026623614.1:187085-208882 GCF_030028575.1 Malurus melanocephalus
TCTCAAATGGGTGCCATGCAGAAGCTGTGAGTTAGAGAGGCGCTCAGCTGGTGACAGAGGGGGCTCAGGAGAAGGAGCATCGTGGCAGCTCTAGGGGGATCAAGAGATCAAGAGACACAGGAGCTGGGGCCAGATAGTGTTAGAGGGGTTACAGTCAACCCTTGATCTCACCTTTGTGTTTCCAAAAACAAACTTGCAGACAGCAAAAAGATCAGTGCTGATATCATGGTTAAAATCATCCCAATCCTGCACAGCTACATCACACATACCCTCTGAACAACCACTTGTTGGCTTTGTTAACTGCTGCTCAGGATACTGCCAGGTAAGGTACTGCAGGTCCTGAATGCAGCTGGAGGGCAYGAACCTACCTCATCCATTAGGAGAGGGTTACCCACAGGGCAGCAGTGAAAACAGGAGCTGTGACCCAGCAAGAGATGCTCAGGCTATGACGAGTCAGCAGCAGAGCAGACACTTGCTCCTGAGCCTGGGATGAGGAGGCAATGTCCCCAGCCCTCCCTTTCATGACAACAGAGGCAGTAAAATGGGGCCAGCAACATGGGACTGGCATAGGGGAAGCACCTCCCACTGTCTGGCAGCACTTTACAGCGGATTGACATTGAAATGCTTGCTGCAAGGAATCCTGTGCTCCACACAAAGATGGGAGATCATTAAAAGGGCTATCAGGGGACATGCTGGCAAGGAGGCAAGGCTAGCACAGGCAGCTGCCCCAGCAGAGGAGCTGTGGATTGCCTGGGGGCTCCTGGACATCATGTCAGAGGTGTCAGAGGTAATGGCAGAGTTCTGAGCAGGCACTATTAGTGTGAGTAGTGCAGGTGGGTTAGGAAAGCGGGCAGTTAGGTCAGCAGAGAGGTTGAGAGAGGGCTTTCCCTGCGCTCCTCTCCTGGCTCGGCACTAGGCTGTCCCTGGCTACAGAAGATGCCTACAAAGGGCTGGAAGATCAAAACCAGAACAAAAACCCCAAATGCTGTAGGATCGCTGCTGGCAGGCACTGTTGGCTGCTCTGCCTGGCCATAGGCACCCCGACAGCCCTGGCATCCACAGCCATGGAGGACAGACCCCAAGGGACACCAGTGCCACGTCCTAGTGGCACAGAGCTGCTGGTGTGCCCGGCACAGGCTGCACAGAGACGATGGCYGCAGGCAAGGAACTGGATCCCAGCGGCTCTCTGGCCACGGAGCAGCTTGCCCAAGGCTATGTCACACTGCCTGAAAGGCTGTGGGACAGCCAGCAACCAGCAGCTGCACACACAGTGTCATGGGTGCCTTCAGGCAGTAACTGCACCTCAGACTACATCAGGGGGAGGGGGCCAGGACCCCCTCCTAAGCCAGCAAGTTAAACAGCTGCAAGTTCCCAGTCGCCTCCAGCAAGCCGAACACTACAGCAGCAGCTGCCATCACACATGAAGGTGCAGCAGAGTAAGGTGAATTGCTGCAAGACACAGTTCCCTAGCAGGGCAGGTAACAGGGAGTGCCAAGGCCCCTACTTTGGCACTGCCCACCACAGGCAGCACCCATCCGGAAAGCCTCACACCACAGTCTCCCTGCCAGAGCAAAAGGCAGCAGCTGAAATGCTTCCTGAGCATTTGCTCAGATCTCTGCCATCAGGGCTGTCTAGCCAGCCCTAGGCAGACAGATTCCCCCACAACACAAACTAGAGCAGTTGCTCCCCAAAGCCTCTGTGGAGCCCAGGGTCTGGAGAATGTTTGCAGGGGAATGGTGCAGCACTGGCTGGCAGTGCCAGGGAGGGTATGGCACCGCTGGTGACAATGGAAATCTGTGACTGGGCCCACCTTGTCCCGCTCCTTGCGGATGCTGGAATCCAGACTGGAGAGCTTCTCCTGCAGCTGCTGCACTGCTTCCTGCTCCTGCCGCAGCCGCAGCACCTCTGATTCCCGCTCACCCTGGAGCAGCGCCCGCTCCATCTCTGCCTGGACAGCCAAAGCAATGTCAGAACATTGACATGCATGGCTGCTCCAGCTGCATCCAGTGCATGCCCTTAGGATTCAGTGCACACTAGTGARGGCAGCGAGCAGCAGGGGACAGCACTGTCCCCTGACCCCTCACCTCTCGTGATGTCTCCTGCAGCTGCTGCTCCAGCTCCTTGACACGGCCCTTCAGCTGCTCCAGGTGGCCAAGGACGCTAGCGCGCTCCTCCTCCAGCCGCTGCGCCTCCTTGGCCCGGGGGCCTGTCAGCTTCTCGTGCTGTGGAGAGGGATGGTTGGAATGGCACAGGGCACCACGSCATAGTGCAGAATGGCACAGCTGTTCCCTTACCTCATGGTGGGTACTCTCAGTGCTGCTGCACTCCTCCTTCAGGTTCTCCTCATCCGACCTCTCCAGGCTCTCCCTCTGCTGCAGCTCTTGGACAGCATGGCCCGCAGCCATGGCCCCCCTGGGCACCCACCGGCCAGCATCTGTGTCACTAGCCAGGAGCTTGTGCACATTGCCTGGCTCAGTGCCATCTGTCTTGGTGTACTCAGCACACAGGTTCARGATGGTTTCCAGGCGCTGCCGCTCCTGTGGACACGGATGGTCAGTGAGGTGCCCACCCAACCAGCACAYGCTGTGGCAGAAGCAGATGGAGCCCCACACCAATGGTGGCCACCAGAATATGGGCCCACATGCTGGGATGGACATGCTGGGATGGGCGGGGTGACATTACAAAGCACAGGGCAGGCAGCTTGAACCCACATCTGAGCCACATCAGGCACACGATGTGCTGGGAGCTGGAGACAGACTAATTACAGGCAGCAGCGCCGGCTGCCCAGCAGCTCCGCTATTTCCAGGCAGTGACTCAGGCTGCCTGTGACAGGCATGAGTCAGGGCTGAGCAAACACGGCCCTGGCAGCTCGGCCTGCTGGACCAGCAGAGACACGGCAAACCTCAGCCTCAGATGGCAGCTCCATAAAAACTCCATCAGCCCTAAATATAGATGCAATGCCAACACAGTCGTGGCAGCACCAGCAGCAGCAGATGGGTCCTGGCAGGGATGGCCAAGATGTCTCTYCGTCACGCCTGGAGAGATGTGCCACAGCCCTGTCCATGTGATCCCACCCAGTCCCTCATGGCAGAGACTGACCAGAGTTTTGCAAAGACAGGGGCACCACCATTTTGGCCGGTAGCCCTGAGGCCATGCTGGCCCCACCAGCTTCCACAGGCTGCTGTAAACTGGGGGCTTTGTAATCCCAGAGAGCTGCTGAGCACCGCCGGCTGATCCTGGCCACAGCTCCCCCCAGATAAGCTGGCAGTCTGGCAGCTGTGGCAAATCCCCAAGAAGCAAAGGCCAAGTTCTAAAGCAGCAAAATGATAMAAGGTATTTTCAAAGAGGGTGCCCTACACTCACGCATACCCCCTCCCCGCCCCAAGGCTCACCAGGCGCTCCATCTCCTGCTCCCGAACGCGCTCTTGCTGCTGCCGCCGGTGGTACTCCAGCAGCTCGTCCTCATTGTCACTGATCTCAGTGATGCTGTTCTTGCGCTCCCGTGACCCCGCCGGCAGCCGTGGGTCCCCCAAAGGCTTCCTGGGGGCGCGGGGGCTCCCCCGAGGTGAGGGCACAGCTGGGGAGCACAGCCCATAGGCTGGGCTCAGGCAAGTGCTGAAGCTGGGCCGGCGCGTGGGGTTCTCCGCCAGCAGTGCGGGTGAGGGGGTCCCAGCACCTTTCAAGTCCTTTGGGCCCTTGCGCCTGGCACGGGGACTGCCAGGCACCTCCCTGCCCAGCCGGGGCTGTGGGGAGGGGGTGTCAGGGGCTCCYCGGGGGCCGGCAGCCTGGCGTGACAGGGAGGGGCTCAGGGGAGGCAGCTCCCGCATGCTCTCCGTGTTCCTCCGAGCCAGCCGCGGGCTCTCGGGGGGCTGCAGCCGGGCCTCCGGGACTGCCCTGCTCGGGGGCTGCCGGCTCGGGGCCACGGAGCCGCGTGGCTCCCGGAAGGGACTGGGGGGCCTTTCCTGCAGGGCCACTCGTGGCCGTGGTGCCAACCTGGGCGTCAGCCGGGGGCTGCCTGCCTGGTGGTCCCCAAGTATCTCAGCTGGCCAAGGCTCACTGGAAGCCACAGCAGGCAGAGTGGGAGGCTGCACGGTGTGGTTGTAGCTGGAGGAGCGCAGTGGGACGAGCGGGGGCACAGCTGGGCCCTGCTCTTGACTGCTGAGTGAGGGGCTGGTGTGGCTGCTGCTGCTCGCTGGGGAGGAGAGGGGAGAGAAGTTCTCATAGCTGGAGCCCCCCGAGGCAGCCCCAGGGCTGGGTGGAGGGGACAGGAGGCAGCGCCCACCCCCATTCACCACAGGGGAGAAGGGGGATCGGCCACAGGCAGGCGGCTTCTGGATGCTAGTGGATGCGGATTCCTCCAGCACCAGCGAGTCCATGATGTCTTGCAGGTCCTTCTCGATGGAGCTGACAAGTGAGCTGTGGCTGTGGCACCCACGCTCTGACAGCTGGTGGCCACCATTCACTAGGGCCTCGGAGTCTGCAGGGAAACACAGGAGCAGGCATCAGTGTGGTGTGACTCTGCCACAGTCCTTGCCTGGGCTGGGTCCTGCAGGGCAGCCTGGTGTCATTCCTCCACACAGCGTTGCAGAGTCAGAGCTGGGTTGCAGCCCCTCTTCCCTGCACCCCAAGCTGCCTGCCACCCACTGCCACCGTTTCCCACTGCCGGCTGGGGAGCCGGGCCAGGGAGGAGGCTGGAATCCCACTAGCCCCATCACCCAGGAGACAGAAACTTGAGAGCACAGCCCAGCGGCCCTCCCTGCATTTCAGCTCCCAGCTCCACTCCCTGGAGTGTAGCTGCCTGTGCCACCCACTGGCATCCACCACTTGCCCCTGGCACACTCCAGCTTCCCAGCAAAGCGTCAGAGATGAAACAGTCAAAAGCTGCTGACCTGCAGTGCGTCTGGACCCACCAGCACGTCGCCTGCAGCCTCCCCGCACCCCCAGCCAGGGTGCTCCCGCCTGGGCTGCCCCATCTTCTGTGCGCAGCCCCGATGTGCCTGTCACTCAGGGGACGAGCGAATCACAGCAGGCACAGAGCCCAGCCAGGACAGCGTGCCACCGTGGCTGCGTCACCCCTGGCACCCAGCAGCTCCCCCAGGGCAGCTCCCCCATGGCAGCTCCCCCATGGCAGCTCCCCCATGGCAGCTCCCCCATGGCAGCTCCCCCAGGGCAGCTCCCCCATGGCAGCTCCCCCACGGCAGCTGGCAGTGCCTTTGTGGCCGGAGAGATGTGCCGCAGCCCTGTCGGCGTGATCCCACCAAGTCCTGCGTGGCAGAGAGTGACAATGCAGGGCCCACACGGGATGCTGCGTGGTTGCATGATGCTCCTCAGCCACAGCACCTCCCCRCGTCCCGTCCCCCAGCTGCGGGCATGCTGCCTTCCCAACACACACGTGGCATGGGAAGGCAGCCAAGCTCCTCTCCCCGTGCCAGGGCACGCTGGTTGGGGCAGGGATAAAGGCTACCAGCCCAGGGATCACTGCTGGAAATTTGGACATTCCCAGGAACTGGACACAGTACTGACACCTGGTCCACTGCCCCACGGGCAGGCAGACACAGCAGGATGAGCTCATGAGATGAAGGACAGCAGCCAGGGAAATGGCCTTCACAGCCCCAGCATATAAACACCCGCTTCCAGGCAGTCGGGGGGCCTCCGACGGGCAATGGCTCTGCCATGGCCAGGGCTGGGCAGAAATGAAAGCCTCAGTGTCCCCACAGTCACCCTCTTTGAGGTGATATTAATCATTAACAAATGCCAGTGCAGCTACTGTACCACGCTGAGCTGATGGATGGCACATCTGCAGCCGGGTGTGAGCCCTACTCTGAGTGCAACATGACAGGGCTGAGAGCGTTAGGCACTTGGGAAGGCTGATGGCACAGGTCAGGGAGCACCTCAGCATCTGCCCCGCCCCATCTGGGACAAGGGGGGTCACCTACTTTCTGGTAGCCCATAGAGAGCCGCTGGGCTTCTGCCCCGTGCTGGGATCATGCTCTTAATCCACTTGGCCTCAGCAGGRTGGTTGAAGCGGAGGAAGGTGGCCTGGCCCAGGCAGATGACGCACCCTTGGGAGAGAGAAGAGARGGTTCAGCTGCCAGCCAGCAATATCAGAGTGGTGCTGGAGAGTGCAGAGAAGCAGTCAGGCATTGCTGGCCCTAAGATGCGCCCTCGGAAGGGGAGCGGGCTCCTGCTGTCAGCAGAGGCTTAGGGGGAGGCTGAAATCCAGGTCAGTGCCGGCAGCTGACAGCAGCGCATCTCAGGCGCACGCACAGCTGGGGTCCCCGCCGGGGGCCACGGGGACTTGGCTGCACTCCAGGGCTTGCGTGTCTGCCAGCTGCCAGACAAGACAGCTCCTGTCCCTGCTTGCAAAGCGTCTCTTCTGGGCCCAAAGCAGCAGCCCTCTTGGGGCAAGACTGCCAAGCAGCCCCGAGGAGGAAGGCAACTCAGGAAGGGGAGCAGAGCCGTGGGCTGCCCACTGTCCATCCACCTGCTGCCCTTGGTGCTGGGGAGGCATGTGCTGGCAGCGGGGAAGATCAGGCGGCTAGAAAGAAGGGTGCTACCGACACACCCCACTTTGAAGCGCCTGCCAGGGCCCTGGAGACAGTCTCGCTCTGCAACAACAGCCGCGGCTGAAAATCCCTTGCCGGAGGGGATGTGTTTTTTGGAGCACGCGTCAGCCCAGCTCACAGCAAGGTGAGCGAGAGGCAGTACRGATTAACTGCCATCGCGGTGGCCTGGTTCCCCTGCCTGAGCACCAGGGCAGGACAGAGTCCTGCTCACCCCGACTCAACGAGGGCATCCTGCCTGCCAGGGGACAATGCCAACGCCCAGCCTGGCAACGGCTTCCCCGGACAGATGCATCACTGCCCYGCGCCCTTCCCCGGTGCCGGCATCAGTGAAGCCACAGGTCACCCCAGCAAAGCGAGTAACCAGCAAGCTGCACCCAGCGCATCGGCCTGACAGCCCCGCAATTGATCCCGCTGTGGCCTGGCACACAGATGCTGTCCCTGCTCTGYCGTGTCCCTGCCATGGATGGGCGGCTCGGCTGACCCCCGCCCGCACCCCGCAGCCCGGCACGGCCCTCGTTGTCTCCTGTGGGATCCCGGGACCTGCCAGGACTCCGCGGGYCCTCGGCCGGAGCCTCCTCCGGCGGCCACGTGGCTCCATTGTCCCCGCGGGGACGCCGAGGCAGCGCCCACGCGGGTGGGTCCCCCCTCCCCGGCAGGGACGGGGACAGGGCGGGGACCGCAGCGCCACCGCCTGCGGGGGGCACGGGCTGTGTGACCGCGGGGAACGGCAGCGATCCCCGCCCTGCGCGGACACGCGTGCTCGGCAGCMCCGCACTCACCTCAGCGCCCGCACCGCCGCCGCCGCCGCCACCGCCCGGGCAGCGCTGCACCGCCCCGGGGAGGGGCCGGGGGCTGAGCTTCACCCGCTCCGCCCGAGGGTCCTCCCCGGGAAGCGCCACAAGGCTGTGTGGGGTGGGGATTGCCTGGGAAGCGCCTTAGGCTTTGTCCACGCTCCCTGGGAGCGGCCGTGGGGGCGCGGCCGGGTCCGAGCCCTGCAGCCACGCAGACCGGCGGTGTCCCGGCAGCCATCCGAGGGAGGACACCCGAGGTGTTTTCCTCTGTCATCTCCCTTCCCAAAGTCGCCTCAGCATCTCCGCCGTTCTTCAAAACCCGCCCGCCTCTCTCCCTTCCCATCTCACTTGATGCACGCAGCAAAGCGAGCTCTCAGACTGTGCCAGCACCTGTCAGGGTCCCGCCGCAGAGCACAGAGGCCAGAATTATGCCAGCTGGGATATGCAGTTACAGGATGGCTCCTCAAACACCCCAATATTCAATGGCACAGCTCCACGGGCAAAGGCTCCGGTGAAGCCCAGCCTGTTCCTACCTTGTGTGAGGTGCACGGGCCGCTGCAGTGGCACACCGTCGATAGCGCAGGCATTGCCRCAGGGGTGCAGGGTGAGTGTCCCCCGCACGTTCTCAATGTAGCAGTGCTGGGGCGCCAGCCCGGGGCCCTGCAGGACGATGTCTGTCGCGAGTGTGCCAATGGTGGTCCTCCCTGTCAGCAGAGAGGACGGCTCAGTGTCTCTGCCGCCAGCAGTGGTGCCCGTGGAGACCCCCTGGCACTCACCTTCCTCCAGGGGCAGGAGTGTGATGGCAGTGCTGAGCCGGCCGCTGCCCAGGCTCACCAAATGCGGCTTCTCCGTTTGCACTTTCAGCCCCTTGCCCGTGTCGATCAGGTCCAGGGAGCTGTTCTGTAGGAGGAGAAAGAGGGATGGTCACAGCTCCCGCAGCTGCAGCCCGTTCCCTTGCMCTGCCCACCTAGCTGGGCTCCTCCAAAATACCACACAGGCARGGCCAGTGCCCAGGCACAGCCACATGCTAGCAGGACTGTCCAGAAGCAAGACACAGGAGAGGAGAGCTGTGCTGTTTATCCCGGGATGCAGAGGTGAGCTGCCGCGGGGGCTGAAGATCCCTGGGACTTGGGCTGCATCTAAGAGGATCCGACCTGAGCGCCGCTTAGCTCAATGGGCTTTGCTGACGATCCCATAAYAGGATTGACTGAGACTGAGGAGAGGCAGGAGGACCGCGTCCGTGCCAGTGCTAGGGCTGGCTGCAGAGGAGGATTCCCAGGTTCCCCTGTTCCCACAGAGCAGAGGTCCTGTGATSCTGTGTGCTCACCTGCATGACAGTCTGGACTCTGTGGGTTGGGCTGGTGGGGGTCCTGCCAGATGCCTCCATGGTGCCTTCTTGGAGACGTCGGATGGTACCAGACACAGGCTGCCAGAATGTGAGAATGGCAGTACAAGTGACCACACTGGGCACAGCCTTTGTTTATTTTTCCTGCACATCCCGGACAGCAGCTCGAGCACAAACCCCACTCATTCCAAACTAGCAGTTACCAGCAAAAGGATTACTGTCCTGATCTCCTGTCTTCATCATGTCAGCAGCTGCCTGAAGCCAGTGAGCATCCCCACCTGCCAAGGTATGCATCCTACCTAGGCACACATCACCATCTGCCCAGGGATGCGTATGTGCCAGGTGTCAGGACAAGGCATGCCGAAAGGAGAACAACACACATGGGCTCAGTTTTGGGGACATGGTGTTCAAAATGCATGCTTTAAACGCCAAGAGCTGTGGGCAGCCAGACCCCAATGGCTGCCAGTGGAAAAGGATAGAAAAGCACAGGATTTGGCTGCTCCCAGCAACACTTGCCTGTCATGCATGGCACACCAGGGCACCCCTGTGCATGCCCAGCTCTGGCACCCAGGCACACGCCTCTGCTCACATACAGCCCAGCAGCAGCTCCTGGTGCACGATCCTGGCTGAGTGCTCCGTATCCCTGCCCATGTGGCCCACAGGCCTGTGGCCAGCAGACAGGGCCACCACCCATGGAGCAGCCATGCTGCCACACATTCTCTGTGTGAGCGGGAGGCAACTCGAGAAGGAACAATTTCCGTCACCCGGCGCTGAGGCCATGGCGGGATGCTCCGGGGATACTAAATTTACCGTCTGCTGCTCCCCATGTCCCTCCCTTCCGCCCTGGACTAGCTGACTGGGGCTTAACCCTTCCTGGGCAGTGCAGATAGCGAGTGCTCCAACCCACTTAGGACATSCCAGTCTCGGGGCCACCAGTAGGAGCCCCGAACTCAGCTCCTGCCAACATCCCCCACTGTCCCGCCAGCCCCCAAGGGCCCCCCCAGCTCGGTTAGCACTGGGCTCAGCTGCGGGGGCGAGCGAGTGGCTATTACACACTATGGAAAAAATGAAATGCTGGAAAACACCAGGCATGCGATCCATGACTGGGAGGAAGCCCGGGCGCCTCCTGCTACACCAGGACTGCCTGCCCCACAGCAAGGGCTCCGTGGGGACTACAGCCACCCCACGGAATGAGAACAGCTCAGGTGGGGCAGGTACCCCGAGAGCAGTTCACGAGTGCTCACCGGCTGCCGAGGCAGGATCCCTGCTCTCCCTTACCTGCCACCTGGTCCTGGCGACGAGCGGGACTCTCTGTGGCAGGGTGCCCATGTTCCCCAGGCACTGGGGTACTGCACTTCCCAGCATCTGGAGACCCCACAGCCCAGCCGAGCCCCTGCCCCTCACTTACACCCACGTCCTGTCACAATATTCAGGAAGGAGGAAAAGCCAGGAGGGGYCAAGCTGCTGCATAGGAAGAGACTGGGGCCAGGGTGGGATCTTGCGCCGATGTTAACCCCTTCCCAGCACAGCTGTACTGGTGAGACCTGGTAAGAACCGTGGGGGCCATCCCGGCCACTTGGGGGATTGTCTCGCCTGTTGGGGTTTTGCCCAGCTCCTGCTGCCYGAATTCTCCACCCAACACCCCCCATTCCACAGGCAGCCCTGCCTGCCCATGAGCTGGAGGGTAACCCTGGCATCCCACTGCATCCCGATAGCCCCAGTCTCGCAGCCTTGCCCTCCATCAGAGCCCCTCACCTGGCTTGGCAACACACAGGGAATGCTTGCTGTCACCCCAGCTCGTCCTGCAAGGGGATGCAGCCCCTCTCCAGCCGGCTCTGCTGTAGGAATGCGGGGCGGGAGCGTGGCYGCCCCAGCCGGCGCCCCACTGCTCGGACGGACAAGGCAGCCTTTCTTCTCCCGCCGCCGCCTGCAGAACGCGCCACTTGTTCCCTCCGTGGGAAGCGGTGAAGGCAGCAAATGCCAAGGGGTCGGGCTCGGTTACCACCAAACAGCCCACGGTCCTCATGCACCCCACACAGGGCTGCCTACTCAGCCCCAGCCTCCTGGAAGACAAAAGCCCCTTTCTTCACCTGGCACAAGCCAAAAGCCTCACCTGGGAGGACGCCCAGCCCAACCAGGGCAGGGGCCCTGCTAATGCTGTGCAGGCTGTACACGGACATGCTGCCCCATCGTGCTCCCAGGGAGCACCCCATTGCCCACAGGCTGCAATCTGCCTGCCTGCCCTGTGCCCACCTGAGCAGGGGAGTTCTGGGGGTCCACTCCGGCCTGGCATGCTGCTGCCCACCCAGACCCAAGCTGGGCACAGCACATCCCGACTCACCCACCTTCAGGTACCAGCAGACCTCAGACTGCACTGTGCACCAGGACACGGCCAGCCCGTGCTTGTGAAGGAGCACAGCCTGGCAGGCCATGCCATGCAGTGTCAGCCGTGCTGGATGCAGCAGCCTGGCAGAGGCGGGCGCATGGCACCCTCTTGCATGGCCTCTCATCCCCACTGCTTGTGGCTGGCTGGGTGAGTCACGGGAGGAAGCCTGAGTGSCTGAGCTATTGGGTGCACACAGTGGAGCCTCGAAGCCTCCATACAACTTGGCTGCCTGTTTGCTCCCCATCTGCTAATGCACTTAGGGCGTGCTCACCCCTTCCCACACCCTCTGCCCTGRTAAACAACTGGCTCTTCCGCCGGCAGCTGGGAAAGAGGAGTCTGTCTCCTGCACAAAGCCAGAGGCGCACGAGAAGGCTGCTCCTGGCGCTGCCTCCCAGCCTGGGGCTGACAACTGAGCAGGGGAGACTCAGCCAGCCCCATGGCACCCAGGCGAGGGATGGTAGGGGCTGCATTGCAGTTGCTGGGACAACGCCATGATCCTGGCAATAACACCACCATAAATCAGCCACCGGACAGCCCTGGTGGGAGCCGAGGAATCCTGGCCACACCCGCTGATTTCATCGCTCCTGGGATGTGCTCCTGCACCACTGCAACACATCTGTGCTCTGGCCAAGGCCCTGACACTGCAGGCTCTCCACAGAGTGCTGGATGTGCTCAGGTCGGGGAGGGTGTGCAGCTCTGCCCAGCCCTCCCCAAGGCAAGCCAGCTCCAAGGGCTGCTGAGCCATGAATAGGCCCAAGCACTGCTGCACTGACCCCAGCATCAGCACGTGCCTCCGGACACCACAGYGCAGACAGCACAAGCTCCAGACCCCTCACATGACTGCACAATGGAGAGCTGCTCCTCAAAATGCTCTTGTATCTAATGACAATTTCTCACTTGCAGGCCAGAGGTGCTCAGCAAGGAGCATCTGCAACTCCTGCTAAAGGCATCTTGGGGACCATGATGCACGATAAATTTGATGTGTCTTGAATCCAGCCCCTGGCACAAACCCAYGAACCAGCCCTTTGTTTGCTGGGAGAGGGATGGGATAAACCTCACCTCTCCAAATCAGACATTGATCACCCTCCTCTTTCTGGCTGCCAGCAAGGATCCCTTGCCATGCAGTTCTGTGGTTCCATCCCCCTGCATGGTGCCCTGCTGCCCCACATATACCAACACATGCATCATGCATCACACCCAAATGTACGAGGAGTTACCAAAAAAAAGTACCCACCCGTCCGTGCTGTCTTGTTACTGCCTGTGGTGCCCCCTGCAGCCTCTGCCTTGTGCTCAAGAGAGGSCTGGGGACTTGCAGGGCAGCTGGAAGAGTGGGACACACAGTGGCCCTTCAGCACAGCAGCTGGACCTTCTGGGACTGCCAAATTCCTCTGGCCTTCTGACAGCAGCTGCAGGGGCTGTGGCTGGAGCGTGGCAGGAAGCTGGAGTAAACAAGGTCCAGCCCTGGAGCAGGGTCCAGCCAGGCCAGTTCTGTTCCCAGGCTCCCCAAGAGGTGTCAGAGACAGCGGGGYGGCCTTGGGCCAAGCACCATCTCCTTTGCCCATGAGCTGCAGCAGGATTTGGGGATGGGAGAACCTTGTCCAGCCCYCTTCCCCTACCGGGCTGCTCTCGGGGCTCCCACACCAGCAAACTCACCACTGACGTGGACCACCGGATCTGGACCCGGCTCCCAGTCCACCCACACACCACCAAAACATTGTGCAATGATTGCTTTTATGGCTGACCATGTTTTTCCTACTTCCCTGTCTGCAGCTCCTTTCCTGCACCCCTCCTAGGGTGCCCCAGGGAGCAGGGAGTCCCAGCATGTCCCACACTAACATGGGYCGAGGTACCCGAGCCCCCTTTCTCTTTCCCCCACCACATCCCGAAGTTGCCCCTGAAGCACTGGGGACCCTTGAGTTACAGGACATGCCGACCCCAGCCCCAGAGCGTCCCAAGGTCAGTGTTGACTGGAGCACAAATGGGGGAGGTCCCACCCATGCCAGCGGCTGCTCACCTTCACTGCCCCGCTCCGCCAGCCCTTCCCGGGCTCTGCCAGCCCTTCCCGGGCTCTGCCAGCCCTTCCCGGGCTCTGCCAGCCCTTCCCGGGCTCTGCCAGCGCTCCGCTCTCCCCAGCACTGCCCGCCCCGCTGTCTCCGCCCCAGCCTTGTCCCCATGTCCCGCCCCCGCCAGCGCTGACCGCTCCCGGCTCCGGAAGGAACTCACGACCCCCAGCCGGCTCCTTTAACAATACTTTATTTGATTAAAGACTCAGAATTCTCTGTGTACACTGGAATGTGCTCTATTCCATAGGCCAGGATCATACAGGATTACAAAAAGTGGGGATCTCGGCTCATTTTAAATATCACCCTCCAATGAATGTTAAGAAAAAAAAAGCTCCTTGGATGCTTGAACTAACCTTGACTCCATTTTAAAAATCATACAGACAAGCAGGTATGGAACAGGACTGGGTTAATAGGATTCATTGCCTACTTTGCTAGGAAAGAGGGCTTGCCCTCTCAGGACAGGACCAGGGTTGATTTCCTCTCAGGTGCTGCCAGCAGAGGGGAGACCACGAACTTCTTTGGCAGAGGACCGCAGGGGCCCGTGACAGGCTGGCTGTCTCTCACAGAGCACAGTACGTGCACTTTTAGGGCCATTGCCTTCCACCCGCACTCAGGCCCTCTGGCTGCAGAGGTGAGGTGTGCCATGGGGCAGGTGATGCTCCAGACAGGCCCCGGCCACGCAGGTGCGATGAGTCGTGAGGAGAGTACAGGTCTCTGAGATGAGGCAAATAATGCCAGTGAGGCAGCAGTAGGAGAAATGGCTAGAAGCAGCCCCACATTCCCTGGAAACCAGCATTTTCTTCTCCCACACCTGCCAGTGCTGAAGCAATGCYGGTTTGAGAAAGATCCTGAAACGCAGGCCAGTCATGAATCATGTCAACCAGGCTCCACAGCTCTTTTCACCCAGGCAGGCAAAGCCTTCTGTCTCCCCAGACACCAAATAGGCCTTGCAAARGATACACATCTGGTTCTAACCTAACTAAACTTCCTCTAAATCCTGGCTTGGGAAACAGCTGTGGCAGACAGTGAGAACATAGTGCCCTTTGGATGCTCTCCCCACTGCAGCAGGAACCAGAGCACCTGCAGCTAGGCCACTGCCACACAGCAGAGCTGGAGGAACAGCAGTAACTGTGCAGGGCAAAATGACTGAACCTCTGGGTCCCTGTCCCTGTGCTCCTGCCATAACCTCCCAGCCTCGGGGGCCAAGGTCAACTTGCCCAGCTTCCACCAGATGGAAGGGTCAGGAGCAGCAGGTGGCCCCACGCAGGACAACCAAAGGCCAAGGAGAAATTAAAATGGCAGCACCAACAATGAACAGCACTTGATGCTTCAGGAGAGAAGAGAATGATGTCTGGTTGGCTCTGGACCACGCTCCGAGCATCTCCGGGGGTGGGGAACATGTCAAAGTCAGGCTCTCTGTGGAGATCTTGCTTTTCTGCCAGTCAGTAAAAATCTGCCAAAGAAATTTGTGGCCTTTCCCCCCACGAACACATCACTTCTCTGCAAAAAATGTCTGTGACCCAGGAACACTGCAGATGGCAGACAGAGCCACATGTCTTAGCAGAGGGGGCTGTGGCGTTCCCAACATTCAGAATAAACGTCGGCCTCAGGGTTTTTTTTTTTTAATTTAAAAATTTCTTCCTTTGCGCGTCCCCACATCTGGCATTACAGGATTTCGTACTTGTCCACCAGGAAGGTGTTTTCAGTGGAAAACCTTACAGGGCTGTTCCCATCTACCTGGGTCACTTTGGTAACCTGTGGAGACAACATGCAACGTTAGCACAGCATTGAACACTGCTCCCTAGCACAGCAATGCCATCCCTCCCAACACCCTGATGACCATGAGGACACAACCAATCTGGTGCCTTCAAACCGCAACTCAGCCCTGAAACAAGGATCTTTGCTCCTAGGAAACCTTAAAGAGGGGAGGGATTTTCACAGTGGTCTCTGCTGAGGGGCAAAGCCACCGGCTGCACTTCAGTGGGGACAGACAGTTGTATGCTGGGCAGTATTTTGGCTAAAAGGCTGATGGATTCTCCAATGAAGTCTGAGGGGAATTAATGATTACTCAGAGGCTTGAAGACACAACTGAAACTTCAGGCAAACTCCAAGGGTCAGCTGCCAGTGCTGTCCACYGGCACTCTTGAATCCAGCTATCTCAGAGGCAGGTTAATGCCAACCCTTTAGCCATGGCCAGTGGGACAACATGGCCCCACTGCAGTATGGCCAGCATGAGCCACCCGGGTACTGAGGCAAAGGTGACATTCCATCTATGGAGCATCAGCAGTGAACATACCTGTATGTTGCAATAGTTCTTTTTGGAGACGAAGGAGACTTGCACTGGAAAGAAGTCATTTGGCTGTCCTGCTATGCTGAACTCCAGGCTACCACTCTTGTTTTTGGCATCTATCACTGGCAGGCACCACTCAAGGAGGTTTCTCCGGCTGTCGTGGCGATACTCACCATCAATCTCCCCAATCACTGGGGTGCCAACACCAGACCTAGAGAAGGCAGTGAGAAGTGACAGTAACTTCCCTGCACGGAGCTAAGGAAATGCCTTTAACACCCGTTGGCTTGGCCAGATCCACAAAAAAGGGAGGGGAAGGAGGTGATGGGACTCATTAGTTCTGCCTGGATAAAGCGTGTTACTTACGGCAAGGGGATGGTGATGATCACATCATTCAGCTCTAGGCTCTCCTCTTGCAACTCATAYTCAATGTTAACATCACAGCTGTTCCCACTCTCTGATGGCCAGCAGTTAACTGAGGGCACAGAGAAAGTATGTGAACCATGCAGGCCTTTCACTTGGAATGGGCTTTCACAAGATGATGCTCTCTGAAACACCCAGCAAAGTCACCCTGAAGAAATTCTGACTTTAAGAAAAGCTCTGAGGTGGTACAGAAAACATACACTGCCAACATCAGGCACTATCCCATGAATACACGTAGTGTATTATCCAACATCTCACAACATGCCATGCTCCAGGCAGCCCAGCTGCTGCAAGGCAGCTTCCAGCAGCTCATGGACAAACACTGGCTTCTTCTGCCTGAGCCCCCAGACTCGCACTCACTTGTCAATGGAATGAAGGACTCTTCCGTGGTCTGCAACCTCCACTTCAGCACACCCACATCACTGTTAATAGGGAATGACTTCTCTGGGTTCTTCAAACCAATCTGCGACTCTGTAGTGAACAGCTTCTTGTCCACATTTGGGTGAGTCTGAAAGAGGAACACATGCCCAGACTGTAGGTCTGTGCTAAAGGATCATATGTAGTGCAGGTTCTACCAAGACAAACCTGTACATCATAGAGTATTTGCTTTGACAAAACACACACCATGTTTCTTCCTGGCTCAGAAGCCCATCTRGAGCACAACTGCTTATCAACCTGGGATTCCTGCCAGGAAACGACAAGAAGGATCCGCACCACTGTCCTTCTTAAGTGCTTCTGCACCAGAGTAATCTAGTAATCTATACATCTAGCAATGCAGGCTGGTATCTACACAACAAGTCAAAGACCATCCTCAATGTCCACTGCATATTTCAAGAAAATMTCAATCAAACACTGTTGGGAAATACAGCCTGACATCATAGCACTACAATCTCCCCTCAGCAACATCAATGAACTTCTGTGTCAGTGGCCTAGCTCCATTTAAACCTTCTCTTCACAACCTCAAGAGTGAGCAGCTTTTTAGAAGCAGAGGATTTTTGTAAGTCACTGTTCAAGTTACACATGAAAGACGGAGGCAGCAGAGGGTTTGGTCTCATTTTCTACCTGAAGCACTGCTTGTGGAAGCACTGTTAGACACTCGCTCRTGGGATGCACTGGAAGGAAATGGACTTGCAGCCAGTGACAACGTACAGACAAGCCCCTAGCGAGGAATGAGCCAGTGTGTCAAAGCAGCACCACCTCGAGGGATCAACAGGGTCACACAAAGAGGAAGAAAGGGAAGGACAAATCGCCCAAGAACCTTCTGAGCTGCTACTGCTGACTGCAATCAAGTGCTCCAGCAATCGTCCCAGGTACAGCAGTGACAGGACAAGCAACCGAGAAAGAAACAGAGAATAAATTTATTCCCCATTGGGAATAGGAAGTTTGTTAGCCCGTTTCCATTCCACAGCTACAGCTGATGTCACAYGAACAGGCACTGAGCAACACACCAGGCTGCTGCAAAGTCCAAGTGAGGTCACCTGGCACTGCTGGGCAGATAAGGCTCCAAGGGCAGGATGGCGATTGAGATCACATTTCTCCAGTGAACTTCAATCCCTTGAGCATGACTGGCCCTGCACTTCTGCTAATGTCTGCACTGACTACTCCCATTTCCAATGCAGTTGCTGAGAAGGCTTGGATGAGAACACAGGACAGCAACATACTCGGATATTTCCAGTATTTTTTCCCTGGAAAGCAGCAAAAGCATGTTCAACAGCATGGACTCCGAACAGGCTTTACCTGTAGCTGCACGCCCCTCTTGTCTTCATTTTCTACATGCAGGCGAATCCGTGCAAACTTTTCATCAGATATGTGCAGCATGATCATGCCATGAAGCTCCATGTTCTGCAACCCTCCGTCACGGCCACAAGTCAAGGAGATTTTCTCCTCTATTTTCATGTGAACACTAGACAGACAGAGAAAAAGCTCAAGTCCTACACTTGGCATCTCCCAGACAGCAGAGATCAGTGCTCAGTAAGCACAGGCTGTGTGTACTGAGCAAGGGCTCACAAACAACAGCACGGCTGGMACAGTGGGGGCTAATGCTGCTCCAACAGGTGAACTCAGGGGCAGGAAGATCCATGCATATGGGTCTGCAAGGGATGGGAGCCCAGTTAAACAGCAGTGATGCAGCATCTTGACATGCTGGTCAATCAAAATCCCCTCGGACRGGCCACACCATGGCTTAGAGCACTAAAAGGTTCTGAACCTTTATGTGTAAAATGAACTGTTATGTGTAAAAGCTAGGAAACAGGGAAAAGGCCCAGGGGAAAAAGCACAGGAAAATTCCTAACCTYGGCTCAATAATGGATAGACAGCCCATTTTAGTTAAGAGGATGCCTAACCAAACTAGCTACCTGCTTTTTTACTGACACRCTTTCCCAGATTTTGCCCAACTTTTATAGTTACAAGGTAAGAGAGCACAAAGAAAAGCCCAAGAGAAGAAGGGAAGCTCTCTCCCAAGGCCGCATGCAGGGAGAGCCGTGAGGAGATCGCTTCCAAAGCAAGGGCAGTACTCACCTCTCCATGTTAATGGGAGGAGCAAGAACTTTGGCTGCTTCCGCAGAGCGCTTGCCTATAGAAGTCATGATGTTTTCTCCTTCTGACTTCAGCTTGTCCACAAAGTTGTCCACCTCCTTCCCTTTAGTGCCGAGTTTCAAAGCTTTACTGGGACCTGAAGGCCTAAATAAAAAGTGTAATAATCTTCAAGTCAGCTGACAGCAACAGTTCCCCCATCCTGGTTATCCTCATATGCTGTAAATTGACCATCCCAACAACACAGCATTCAACTCAGCAGCTTTCTGGGGAAGAGCACGCATGGAAATGAACATCCTATGTGTAGATGCCAAGTYATAATTTAGATTTGGATACACTTCCATGTATTACCAGGAGCTGGGACCTCTTTATCTCACACAGAACGGAAGGCCATTGTTCATCCACAAATCCAGAGAATATGGGGCTCTACTACAGTATGTGGCACAAATGCTCCTTGATATTTACACAGATGAGGAACTCACATTAGACGCTCTATTTGGGCACACGGTTTGAGTCAATGCTGACTCCAACATTTGCCACCTGCTATCTCCCTACCTGGCTGGYGCTGGTGCCACTTTGGGCTTCTCGGTCTCAATGATGGTCTCTGTGATCATCGTTGTCGTCGTTCCCCCAGACACAGCCGAGCTGCCGAAGCCCCCGAACCCTGGTGCCTTCTTGCCGTGTCTCTCCGCATCCCTCCTGGCCTGCTGCAACTCCTTCGCTTTACGGCGCATCTCGGCTTTCGCTTCACGTTCCTGCGTCTGAAGGAAAAGACAGGAGGCTTTGCAATCTCAGCCCTGCCCTGCACAGGAACTAAGTGCAGTTGCCCACAGACCCCTTGCCAAGAAAAAAGAAGCAAGACACGGGCATTCCGCCCTCAGAAAAGCTAAATAATTGCATGGCCCCACCAAAGTGGAGAACCACCTCTGTATAGCAAAGGTAGTGCTTCCCAGACAGGGTACCTSGTGTCAGGATTGCAGATGTCCCTGCTCACCTCTCTGACTGCCCGAAACACCTTTTCCTCATGCGAGTCCATCTCCGTGAAGGTCCGAATTTGTGCCAGATTTACATTCTCACGGTAGCCAAGGGCGACAATTTCATCAAAGGCAAAGATCAGGTCGAAGCAGTGTTCAGAGATCTCATTCTCTTCCAGAGCTCGACAATATTCAGGGATCTAGAAGGGGAGAACAGTTTAACAGAGTATCCACAAACAGTACTTTGTAAACACTTTCTACCATCCCAGAGATCATAACGGTGCCAGACTCTCCCAAGTCCAGCACGTGTTTATGCCGCTCTTGGTACCGTTACATCATTGATAAAGAAGATGAAGTCTTGCTATTGTTAGTTCTTCTATGCTAAAATTCTTATAGAGCCTCTTAGCTTCCTCATAACACTAATCTGATGAAGCCCAACTGCATGTTGGGCCCAGTGAACTTCCTGAAGATCTTTTGGCTGTGTGAAGAAACAAACTTGCTGCTTCAGGATCCCTGCAGAGCAGCACTTATTGTTTTGTAAYAGCCACACACTGTACAGCAAATATTTAACGCTAAATCACAGTCAGCCCTTTGGTCTCACCAGCTCAACTATGGCTGATGATWTTTTAATGTGGAGTTCAAAACTACCACCAAAAGTTCACAGCTTTCTGCCTGGTCAGGAAGGGAAGCTCTGAACATGGAGCTACCAGGTGGAGGCAGGCAGTGCTCCTGCACCAGCTCAAAAGCAGATCCCTCACAACAGCACCATTCTGGKTTATAGGCACGTCACCGAGTGATGCATCCTTACCACTCTAGAGAAGAGTCGGAGTGTTTCCAGGTCTTCCAGGATGTTGCTGTTTTTCGTGGTAATTAGCACCATATAGAGCTTCTCCATGGGCTGGTAGACATACCGCACGCTCTCTGTCTCCACAAATGTGTGCTGCTTCCCCGTGTTCATCAGCTTTGGGAACGCCGCCAGCAGCCCCTCGATGCGGGTGCGAGTCATCTCCACAAACTGCCGGGACACGATGGCCTTCCCTGCCTTCGTGCACACGGCGGCTGCCAACAGCACCTGCAGGAGGGCACCACATCACCAGGACCGTGCTTACGGAAAACATCTCTTTCCTCCGCCCTTCGCCTGCATGCCCTCCCTTAAACACGATTTTAAGCCTTTCTCTATAACCAGGAAATGAACTATGTGAAGAGCACAGACATTCCTGCTTTTCGCTTTCTCTCCATTTCACATTCTGTCCCGAAATTATCCTGAGAGCTCTCCCTGCTCTTGTCAAGCAAATAAGCATTCTCGATATCACACACACTGGGGTGTAACASTCCTGGGAGCGTTAGGGGAGGCTCCAGGTTATCGACTGTTCCATCAGGCCACCCCAGCTGACAACTACMCTCGGGAACGCCGCGAAATGTAACCTCTCTCTCTAGTGCCATATGCACAGCACAGCCAGGTTAACGCAGCCCTGGTTATCACTCACAGCCCTTGGCTGACTCCCGGGCATGTCGCAGGCATTAACACATCGACAGGGCAGCAAGACACTCACCAGTTGCACTTTTTCCTCTCAGTGTGCCCTCAGATTTCCTCCCTATATTTCTCTTTCACAGATGTTAATTACCTTTGTCAGGATAACTCTGTTCTGCACYTCAGATCTCTTAAATCCGCAACTGCTGTTATTGACAGAAAGCGTCCGAAACGCTGAAATGCGGCAGCGGTGACCCCTGCCGCCCCTCGGGCACAATTTAGCTCTGACAGAGCCGTGTGCCGGTCTATGCTGACCTAAACACCGCTGCGACGCACAAAAGAAGCTGGACCAGCCTTGAGACACGGGGCTCWCAGGGTCACACCGGGGAGATGCGGGCACCACCCACCTGCTACACCCGAGACCCCGCACGCCCTTCAGAGCAGGCRTAAAGCCGTGCTGAGGAGGCACCGCGACTCCGAGTCACCGGAGAAAAAGCGCCGTGTCCCCGCCGCCAGCGACGGCCCCGGCCCGACCCAGGCGGCAGCGCCGCTCCGTCTCGCCAGGCCGCGGGCTCCAGAGCCGGCCTGCGCGCGGCCCGGCCAGGCGAAGCAGGCCCTGAGACTGCTCCTGGGACTGCCCGGAGCCCCCCGCTGCCCGCGGCGGACGAGCCCTTCCCTTACCATAGCGGCRGCGGCGGCGGGATGCGGGATCCGCGCTCCGGCCCTGCGCTCTCTCCGCTCTCGCCGCTTTCCGGCGGCCCCGCAAGATGGCGGCGCGCGCCACGTCCGCACCCGGAAGCGCCGTCACGGCGGGCGGGGCGCAGCGCTGGCACCTCCCGGCCGCCAGGGGGCGCGCTCGGCCGGCGCGGCGGGCAGGGTCGCCATGGCGACAGCGACGGTGACGGCGCGGCGGGACCCGGGGCGGGCTGAGGTGGGACACGGGGGACACGGGGAGACAG
>NW_026623614.1:209273-217014 GCF_030028575.1 Malurus melanocephalus
CAGCCGCGCCCCGTGCAGAACCAGCCGTACGACGAGAGCCTGGAGCTGCCCGAGGCCGAGCCCGGGGCCCGCTCGCCGCGGGCGGAGCGCCTGCGGGAGTCCCGGCGGCCCGGAGGCTCTGTGGSAGCGGCCGAGCTCGGGAGCGGCGGCAGGGAGCAGGTAGGAGCGGAGCGGGCGGGGCCGGCCCGGTGACACTGCGCGATATCCCGTGACAAACCCGGTCCGCCTGTCCCGAAGGAGGCAGCGGCACACCTCTCCGGCCCCGCCGCCCTCAGCGAGGATGACGACGAGGACGATGAGGACTCGGAGGAGGATTCCTCGGAAAGCGACTCGGAGGACGACTCGGAGGAGCACGGGGCCGTGTTGGACGGGTGAGGGCTGCCTTTGTGCAGAGCACTCAGCCCCCTTTTGACAGCCCTTTATGGGACTAAATGATCACATGTGTCTATCCCACCATTCAGGTGATTTCTTGGCCAGCAGATCCRATGCAAAATGGGGCCCAATAGTGCTTGTCCTGTGCAAGAAGTGTCTACCAGAGGMCTTACTGTCTGGTGGTTCAGCTTCGCACATTTGTCTGCCCCAACTGGGGCCTGCTTTCTCCTGTACAGAATCTGCCACATATTAATCTTTTCCCACTACTCTCTCCCTTTTTTTAGTGACTTCAATCCAGCAGATTTTGACTACCTCCAAGTGTCTTCTGAAATCAAAGATCTCTTTGAATACATCAGGAGGTGAGTGGAATGGTTTTAGTCTGCTCTTTGGCTCTTCTTTGTGTCAATTATTGCGGCACAGTTTCTAGTCACCCACACTGTTACTGTGCTTTTTTTCCAGGTACACTCCCAAAACAATAGAGATTGAGCACAAGYTGCAGCCTTTTATTCCAGACTTTATTCCTGCTGTTGGAGACATTGATGCATTCCTAAAGGTACAGTTTCTTCAGGTTCCTCTCTCTGTCCTGCCCCACAAACCGAAGTGGAATGCACGGTCAGAGCATGTAGGCAGCCAGGCTGTGCAGCCTGGGGTCTGGGCTCTCCCTGCACTGKCAGACATGATGGGCAGAGACCTGGAAAACTACACCAGTGGCTTGGTCACCTCTGAAACAGCACTTGGGTAACCTGGGGCAAAAGCTGGGCTTTTTCTTCTCCAACACCATGTGCTTTTCAGGCAGTCCCATGCTTRTCTGAGAGAGTCCACAGGGAGGCTCTGTACAAACCTGCCCTGGACTCCAGAGAGAATAAGGCTCTCTTTTCCTGCAGGTTCCTCGTCCTGATGGCAAACCCGACAACCTTGGCCTGCTGGTCCTGGATGAGCCCTCAACCAAGCAGTCGGATCCCACTGTGCTCTCCCTTTGGCTGACAGAGAACTCCAAGCAGCACAACATCACAGTGAGTCAGGGAGWGGGAGGTCATACTTGCTGCACACTTTCTGGAGTAAAACCATGGTATTTTAGTCTAACAACTGAGAACTTGACTTTAAAAGCAGCAAAACTAGACCTTTTGCTTTAAACCGTGGTTTTAAACTGCAGTGGATCTGAGCCTTGCTTCAGGCAAGTCTTGATGCAAACTCTGGATCTGTTCACTTCAGATGATGCTTTATTTCCTTTTGGCTGTCCATGCCCAGTTGTAGACAGCATTTTGTCTGCAGAAATCCTAAAGTGCAGCTGGGAAAGAGAGAAGGCCTGGTTCACCAGGAGTGARTGCAGGTTTCCCAAAATGCCCCAAAACACCATGAAACACTTTCAGGTTTGTATTTGTCTTTTTAGCAGCAGATAAAAGTGAAGAGTTTGGAGAATGCAGAAAAAAACCCCAAAGCCATTGAGAGCTGGATTGAAAGTATTAGTGAACTACATCGCTGCAAACCTCCTGCCACCGTCCATTACTCCAGGTGAGCTCTGATGCTGGCAGTGGAAGGTTCTGTGTGATCCTGAGGTTGATGTTCTTCTCTTCCCTGGCAGGCCAATGCCTGACATTGAGACYCTGATGCAGGAATGGTCACCGGAATTTGAGGAGCTCCTGGGAAAGGTATGTTGTCTGGGTGATCAGTACTTAGTGTAGTGCGTAGTCTTAGAAACCATCTGCCATGAAAGCTGGGTGCCTGCTCCATGCTACAGCCCAGTCCTGTTGGGCTTGTTCCTCCCCACGACTCCACCCTTRCCAGAAGCTGGGGAGCAGCCCAATGCTGGGATTCCTGGCCACTGCCCCCGTGGCCTCTGTATGATCCCAGGCCATTGCTGTCTGCGGGCACATCTGACAGATCCCATCTGTTCCAGGTGGCTCTTCCGACGGCAGAGATGAGCTGTGACCTCGCCGAATACATCGACATGATCTGTGGTGAGCTGGGGAGCCTGTGCTGCTGACAGTGTGATGCTGGCCTGGCACTCTCACTGACAGCAAGAGCTTTRGCTGCAGGCTCAGCCCTGAGCAGTCGGGATCATTCCCTGCTGCTTCAGTGGGAAGTTGGCTCTTGTACTACAGGGCTCTGCAGTCTTTGGTGTGTGGAGGCCCAGGTGATGGCCCTAACAATGCTGTGGGGGCAGTGCAGACCAGATGCCCTCACACACTTCTGATCTTGYCCACAGCCATTCTGGACATCCCTATATACAAGAGCCGGATCCAGCCTCTGCATGTCCTCTTCTCCCTCTTCTTGGAGTTCAAGAACTCGCAGGTACGCTGCTCCAGCCAGGTTGCTCACCCAGCTAGCAGCACTGCACAGCTGCTCCCTTCACGTTTGGCTTTGTGGTGCAGTGGGTGTGTGCAAAGAGCTGGTGGGCCCCAGAGAACATCAGCTGCTTCTCTTCCTGGTGCCTCTGCCTGGCACAGGGAGCTAGGCCTGCACKCCAGCCTGGGGTGCCATGCTGTTCAACAGGCCACAAGGCATTTCCTTGGGATGAGTGCTGAGCACACAGAGCCAATGTGGCTGGTGYGTTCAGACACACATGCTCTGAACAACAGGAGGCAAATCTTTGCATCAACATGTTCTTTTCTCTGCAGCACTTCAAGCCCCTGACTGATGGGCAGACGGACAGGAGTCCACCATCCAACCCACTGTCACAAGCAGCGGAGGCAGAGGTGTTGAGCTTTAATTGATGCTTGACATTAAAGCCTTATCTCCTGGATCACTGTCTGCCACTGGACACCGAGCATGCCCAGAACAGGTTGGGAGATGTCACACAGAAAATCCGAAGTCCCTCTGGTCTTAGAGACATTGCTGGGCTGTTCTGTGTTAGGGAGTAGGGCCTGACTCACCATATTTGTTTCAAAAGCTACCTAATGGCTCAATTTTTGACTTGTTCTCAAGGAGTTCACCATTAAACCAGCCTTTGCCAGTGTCAGGCTTTCTGTGTCACAGGTGTTGCTGAGCAGAGGCTCCTTGAGCATACACTACAAGGGCTGGAGCAAACAGGAATAAATTCCATGCTCAGACACAACACTCAGATCTGCTCAGGGTGTTGTAAGCTCTGACCTGGAGATCTTGAATCTCCTCCTTATTAATAAACCCCCTTTCCTGTTCTCAAGTCCCTTAGCTCCTGCCAAAGAGAAATAACCTGTGCAGCACCATACAGATGCTTGAATTTAGTTTATTGTTGTTGGGACGGCTCTCCCCAGCCCATGCTCTGCTTACTTCCCACCCATTTGCCACAGCAGCAGGAACAARGGCAGAGAGGATCATGCAGCAAGCAAGTCACAAACCTGCTAAAGCAAAGCTGGTATGTGGCTTTACCCCAGCAGGAACTGTAGTGCTAGAGCCTGGCTATAAAMAGCTTTGATGCATTTTGATTGTAACAGAATATTGGTAAAATTCATGGACTACATAAAACCATGCTTTGGCTGCCAGTGCAGCTCCCAAGCCCTGCATCACAGAGCGTAGGGCTGCTCAGCTCCTACTGCCCATCACAGCCTTCCTGGCACCCTTGGCTGAGCAGCTCCAGGGGTTGGTACATGGCTGGTGCCAGGCAGCCCWGGCTCACAGGCACCACACTGCAGCTCACAGCCAGATCTCATCACTGCTCATGCTGGGAACTTTGTAGATGCGCCCAGACATAGGGAGCTGGACAAAACCTGCAGGACAAAGAATTCATTGCCTGTTGGGGCAACCATGGAGCTCAGTGTCCCACAACACATCTTYTGGGGCCGTCACCCACCTGCTCCGCTTACCAAGCTTACTGAGGACCAGGGAGTTCTCCAGTCCCAGCATGGCACTCTCTTCTCCCCTTGCACAGACTCCTGCATCCTTAGGGAAAGCTGCAGGGAAGGAAAGGGATGCGAGCCAGGACATCTATCCCTCACCCAGGCAGGACCTGGGGTGTCTTGCTGCACTGGCAGATCAGGGTTTTACCTGCATCTCCCTGCGCAAGGTCACTGAAGCGCAGGTTGGGTGGCAAGGACTGGGTCTGGTGGGGCAGGCGTGTGCCCTGGGGCTGTGGGGGCTCAGAGCTGCTGCAATGGGAGCATTGGCTGGGTGGGCTGTTCCCTCCTGCTTGCCCCGCACCTCGCACGAGCTTGGGCAAGCGGCATGCCAGGCAGGCAGCACAGGAGCCCAGGCTGAGCAGGGCAGCTAGAGCCAGGGCTGCTCCAATGGCAACACCCAGGACAGGCAGCTCCACACGGGCATCCAGCAGACCTGCACAGGCAGYGCAGACCCCTCAGCACCCTTCCACCCAGCCACTGCACCATGCCCACCCCTCAACAGCTACCTGTGGGCAGGAGGGAGGCAGTGGTGATGCCCACACTGTTGGCTGCACTGATGGAGAGGTTTTGACCTGTGCAGCTGAGATGGATGTGGAGAGAGTGGTTGGCCAGCCCTGGGTAGTTCGTGGCACCTAGGAGGAGAAACTTGGAAGCACCGGCCATCACATGTCCATCCTGGTCCACCCAAGTGATGCTGGCAGGTGGGTTGGCTTGCACCAGCACAAAGAGCACCAGGAGAAGGCCAGTGTCCTTGACCTCCTGGTAGCTGGCACCKTCCTGCAGGATCTCTGGTTTATCTGGGTAGAAAACAGAAGCAGTGAGATGGGCAGGAGGGAGAGGGCAACATAGCTGGGAGCAGGATTTGTCTCACCAGAGTCTAGAAGCACTTGTCTACCTTGTTTGCACAGGACTGACAAGATTCTGCCCTTCTATGGCTGTGATGGATGCAGGTTATAGTTCTGCCCAAGCCAGACAGGAGCCCCACACGCCCTCCCCACATCCCGGTGTGGAGYAGGATGGTACCGCGGACCTTACACTGCACATTGAGGAGGATGGAGGTGTTGTAGGTCTCGCTGGAGGTCGGGYTGGTCACGGAGCAGTTGAGCTGGTGGTTTGAGTGCTGGGCGATGCGGGTGAGGGTGTTGGCAGCGCCTGCAGTCGAGAGGTTCAATTCCTGTTTCTGGCCGTTGAGGTACCAGGCCAGTGTGGCACCGGGGAGCGGCCGGGGAACCCAGCAGGTGAAGACGTGACTCTCCCCGTCCTGCAGTGTGCACACTGCTCGCGGCTGCGCCTCAATGGTGGGGTCCAGTTCCCCCAGTGCTGCCAGAGAGCCCGCGGCACATCAGAGCTGCGGCACGGCTCCYGTCTCGGAGTCACGCACCGGACCCTGCCACAGCCTCACCTGCCGAGCAGAGCGCCAGGAGGCTGAGCAGCAGGAGCAGCAGGAGGGCAAGGGCGGYCCCCGGGCAGCCCCCGGGACACCTCATGGCACATCAGCCGCGCTCAGCGCTAGSAGAGAGGCAGCTGGAGCAGGGACGTGGGCGCGTCCACCACGCCGGGCCCGGTGYTGCAGCACACAGCACGGTCGGAGGATGTGGCCCAGCTTCACCTTACCCGCAGCATCGCTACTCCTGTGTCCAGCCCGGTCTGCAGTGCGGCTCTGCGCCGGGCCCCGGCACGCAGAGGGCAGTGCATGCGGCACAGGGGCGGGCCCCAGCACGGCTGCGAGCRCTCATCTCCCTCGCAGAGCCCTCGCCGTCGCCTTCCCCGAGCGKGATTGTTGCGCGCAGCCGCGGGATTAATCCCTGCTGCCTGCGATAGCGCTCAGAGACCGCCCAGCCCGGACAGGGGATGCGCGTCCCCGTGCCTCCAGCCTCCCCTCTTCACGGAACGGGGCCGAGCCTTGCASCCACCAGGCCACCCCTCTCACAGGGGCTTTGCGCGCTCGCGAATCGCACCACAATGCCCGCAATGCCACAAGCAGAGCCCAGGTGCCGGGAACAGGGAGGTTTATTGGGGGCGGGACAGAGCGAGACAAACACAGCGAGGTGCTTTGGTACTTCCAGTCCCTGGCTATTAGCCAGGAGGAGGAACAGGAGCTTTGGCGCCCGAGGTGGACCTTCTCTGGCCGCCAGGACACGTCTGCCTGGGTCACCTCGGGAGCGCGGATCCWCCCAGCCCACTCGCTCCTGGCCGTCTCAGTTGCTTCCAGTGCCATCGGGGTTGCGCAGCCGCCCGAGCATCTCGCAGAGCATCTGGTTGCAGAGCGCAGAGTAGGGGTTGAGSAGCACCAGCTGCTGTCGGGCGAAGGCGCTGCCCAGGCGCGCTGCCCGCTCCCAGTCCCGCCGCGCATCCTCGTCCCGCGCCTGCAGCCGGTGGATCAGACCCCGCTGCACCAAGCTCTGGCAGGCGGCGCGGCCGCAGCCCCGGCTCAGGCGGATGGCGGCGTCCAGGTCCTGCAGGGCACCTGGCACGGAGGGGAGGCATTGGTGGGGGTTTGGGGACACCAGGGGACAACCTGCAGCGGCGCTGCTCACCTGCCACGTCCCCGCGCAGCCGTAGAGCCTGGGCCCGGTTATTGTAGCCCGAGGCACGCTCGGGCAGCAGGCGAATGGCTTCACTGAACCGCTCCAGGGCCGTGTTTATGTCTCCTGACTCGGCCGCAGAAACTCCCTGCAACTCCAGCTCCCGGACTTGATCCAGCAACTCCAACGGAAAAGCTTCCACTATTACAGTGTAAATAAGGGACCTTGACTGGGAAACTGCTACCCTACACTCCGCGTCCAGGAAGGGAGCAGACACAGGGCAGGTKCTGAGCTCCAGCCTCGAGCAGACACTGCTCCACGCCTCCAGAGACTCCTTCCCTGCCTGCTTGGCTGCCCCTTGGGGACCCTGCAGCCATCCCAGCGAGAACCTGGTGCAGCATCACTCACCTTCATCCTGGACATCCTCCTCCTCCTCATCCAAGCCTGGGATATCCCCAAAAGGGGTGCTGGGGTTAAAGATGGTCTGCAGGATGGCCCTGTCGTTCGCCGTGGCCATGGTGCTGTGCACGAGCAAGCAGCCACAGCCTGGTTAATGTTCACGAGTGCCGGCCCCGCTTCACTCTGCTCATCCTATCCCAGTGCGGGTGTGCGGCCCCACCGCCTGGGACAGCAGCCCAAGGTGACCCCACACGGGAACCACAGAGCCACCGAACACCCTGGCACTCCTCGGGGCTGGCCAGGGGCTCCCATGCCTGGGGAGTGTCCCAGAGAAGAAGCAGCTTCTCAGTTCTCAACAAGAAATGGAGAGAGCCCTCTGCAGCAATAAACCTGACATGTTTATTAATTAAACTATCACTTAAATAAAAAAAAGTGCATAGAAAATAAACATGTTTAAAAACTCCTTTTTTGTTTTTTTACAACTATGTACACTTTTTATTTTTACATTCAGTCTTTTGCAGAGCTTTCAGCATTTTTTTTAACTATTAAAGTATTTCCTTCTTCCCTGTGGCAGGGAGTTAACACTGATGTACTTTAGACACATTTCCTCTTTAAAAAAAAAAAAAAAAA
>NW_026623614.1:217235-220956 GCF_030028575.1 Malurus melanocephalus
TTTTTTTTTTTTTTTTTTTGGAAACAATTATTCACCTACCTGTAGTTACTAAAGAGACTGTAAGTTCAATAAAAGAAACACCACAAGTATAGTTCTCGGCTGATAGACGAAGCTACTGTACCTTGTTAAAAAGATACCAGGAAAGCACAGAGCACATTTTTCCCTATATGTAGGTGGGACCCCAACATTCATAACCAAAACAAGAGGAAGGAAAGGAAGAAACCAAGTTGTACAAGTACTGACTGTAACAAGAAGGGCCAGGAAAGGCTGAGCCACACACTCCCAGCCCTGGCTGCCAATGGGGAATGCGCAGCGAGGCTTTCCTGGAGCCATGAGCAACTGTAACACAATCCTTATCTATAGTGTTAAGAGAATTAAAAGCCATGAACCGATACTGAACTAGGCTTCATTACACGGTGCATTACTATATTAGTTCCTATATATATTGTATTTATAGTTATAAAAAAATTGCAAATGTCAAGAGTGGACCAGTGTATGGGTGAATGGCATGATTCTGCACAGACCGTCCTGCTGAAGAACCTGGTATTGCTTTGAAATGAAAGAAAACCAGAAAGAAAAGATACCCAGCCCTTTGCAATGACCCGCTTCTCCTTTAAAAAAAACATGTCGGTTTGTACAAAAAAACCCTCAAAAACAAACACCCTAAGGTTCCTTTTTTTAGTATTTTCAGATACCATGATCTGCGTCAGTCCTTATAAAATATACATTCATACATGGGGAGCTGGGCGCTCCTGGACAGCCCAGGCCAAGGTTGCCCCGGCCCCGCTGCCGCTGGCCCCGCAGGCCCTGGGTACAGCTCCAGTGGCCACAGCGGCTCCCGGCCAGGCAGTCCCAAGGGGAATAGCAGCAAAGCGGGGCAGCCCGCTGGCTCAGCGCTGCCGGCGGGACGAGGGTGCCTGGCACTCGGATCCTGGGGGTTCTGAGCTCCCCCAGCCCTCCTTCCCACACTCCCTGGTGGGGTGCTCTGGGCACGGAGCCTCCTCCTGCAGCCAGGAACGGGGAGCTGGCAGAGCGCGGGGCCAGACAGCGCTGCGCACTCAGCTCTGCCATCAACTCAGGGACTGTGCCACAGCAAGGGCTCTGCCCCCGCCCTGCGTCAGAAACAGGGAAGGAAAAGGGCCAGGAGCAGCCATGCCCAGGGCCAGGCCCAGATCCCCTGGGTGGGCACTCTCTGGGCTCCTCAAGGTATGTGCGTTCCCAAACTGTCAGTGCATCAAATCATCTCAGTAACAAATGCAGCGTCAATGTGACTTTGCTTTCAACAGTTACCACCAAATTACCCTCACACAGTGCAATAACAAAAGGAAATGGGCAGGTTCTGAACCTCCGAGCGCTGCTTTTCCTTCTCAGGGCAGAGGAAGAAGCCTCAAGACCTGAGAGATGTAGACYGGGGGTGCCCCTGCGAGAGCTGGGGATCAGCAGGCACAGCCAGTCCCTTCCCCACCAAGAGCYGGTGCTGGTCCAGAGGAGCCCCGGACACGGCAGCTCCGGGAACAGCAGCTCCTGGAACGGCTGCGACCTCACCCCCAGGAAAACTCGGAAAAGCGTGGGGCGCTTTCTGCTTTCCCTTCTCTGCAGAAAAACCCATCTGCCTTCAAGCGACAGACTGGGGGAGGAGATGCGTGTCTCAGACTGGCTTCTCAGCAAAGAGGTATCAAGGGTCAGGTCTCTCATCCTGTCTTACTTTTCCTTTTTAAACCCCCSCAGGATGCCAGCACAGGCAAAGCAGAATTAAACCTTCTGCCCGAGTCACACATTGTCCTCCCACAGAGCCAAACTCATACCATGCTGGGCAGCTCTCCCTCCTGCCCCCATCCTTACAGGCAAATACAATTTAAGGTCCAGCCAACCCTCCTGGAGACAGCTACTTAAGTCAAAAAGGCAGACAAGAGTAGAAAACAAAACTAAAGCAACCCCCCCACTGGAGAAAGGCTCAGACTATGTCCAGCCAGGTATTTCCTAGAACCATCCTATGAAAATAAAAAAATCATTAAAAAGAGATTCTCTTAAATTAGGATAATACCACTGTTTAAAAAGCCTCGTCATAAGTGCTTTCCCCTATGAAGTGCTTCTCATAGAAAAATATACAAAATATATTTACATTTATAAAACCTTAAATACTAAACTGTAAACAGAACGGAGCAGAATCCAATGTTGTCACTGTCAGGCTTGGGCTCTCAYTTCTCTCTCTCTGGTTTTGCTCTGAGGCACAGGGCAGACACCACGGGGAGGGAGCACTGGCACTGCTCTAACAGGACCGTGGTGACCCTCAACTCGCTCAGACCTGGTCCGGTTCCTTGGCCACCACTCCAGTGCCTCACACGTTTCCTATGCCTTTCGACGAGGCCAGCTGGTGCTTGGCCTTGCCTTTGCAGAGAACTTTGGCTCCATTTTGGTGCCCTTCCTGTGTCTTATGGGGAACACAACCACCCGCAGACAGCTGCCCATGACAGGGGCCTGCCTGCAGGGTCACTCCCTGCCTGCCGCCCACAGCCCGGGGATGTTGTGGCACAGCAGAGCAGAGAAGGTGCCTCCACAGCACTCCTTCCTACTCCTGCTCTACAACAGTTGTGGCTAGGGCTGGGGCTGGCTTGCACTTTCCCTCTCTCCCTAAAGACATCTGTCTGGTTCCTCGAGACCCGGCTGSCTGCGCTGGGAGCTCGCTGGTCAGAGGAGAAGCTGCTGGACACAGGACCCAGAGGATCCCTTTCCTCTCACATGGCCACAGAGGGAAAGCGTTGGTGAACAGGAGCCTTTGCTGGCAAAGAATTACACTGCCCCAMCTGTTGGCACAAGCCCTCTTTGCCAAAGGATGCCAGGAGCTCCCCTGCTCTCAGGCAGGGATCTCAGAGCAAAATGCCAGCCAAACTCTTSTTGTGCCTAGCTGTGGGCTGCTCTGTTCTGCTCTCCTGGTGAGCAGCCCACCACGCCCCAGAGCCTGCACAGGCAGCACACCTACTCCTGCTCACTCTGGTGTTTGCAGACACGCAGTCCCAGGGGCACAGCCCCTGTCCCAGGAGACAAACTCAAACACTGCACTACCCAGGCACTGACAGCCCTCGCAAGGAGAGCTCTGAACCAGGAGACAGAGAGGCCTACGACCCATGACTGCTGCCCCTGCCTGGGCCTGGAGTGACCTCTCCTCCTCTCTCCCACTCATTAATCCCACGCTGAGAAACTAATATGGGGGCAGGGAAAAATGAGAATAGCAAAAACATAACCATGCTGAGGATCTTCTCCAGCCGCCCACGTCTCTCACAAGGGTGAGTGTGCACATATGAGATATGAAGATGTGGACTCGGACAAACAGAGTTGCCAGTCAGGTCCTGGAGCCCAGTCCATCTTCACTCCTGCTTCCAGCCTCTCTGTCCCATCTCTGTCCCAGTGGCTAGGGAGGGGCTTMCTCAAAGCTTTGGTTCGCCCCAGGCCCCGCAGGGTTCCCTTGCAGCTGATGGAAGTTCTAGTTTAAAAACTTCCTGCACTTCTTGGCACCACAGTTACAGGGCAGTTTGTTGCTGGCGTCTTCAATGGGGAACTTGTAGTCATAGGTGAGCTCCTCCCCGCGGTAGATCTTGCGCATGGCGAAGATGACGATGTGTTTCTGCCCATCGATGTTGATGACCCGCGAGTAGCAGTTGGGCTCACACGAGTGGTTGATGAAGCGAGCGGCGTTCCCGTGCATGGTGGCATCCACCACCTC
>NW_026623614.1:222035-250693 GCF_030028575.1 Malurus melanocephalus
GCATTCACTGAGACTGAACTGAGACCCTGCTCAGACCACAGAAGGGAATGAGAAATGCCTCTAAAGCTCCAGCAACCATGAAAATAGCCCAAGAAGTCTGTAATCCCAATTTATGATGTTCCCAACAGAGTTTTCATATAGGCCTGTCCTACCTTCACAGCCACTTTCTAGCTCTCCCTCACTCTTTAAGAACATTTACAAAAGCCCAAAACTCACCTTACTGTCGTAGTATTTCTCTCGTTTGTCAGTGAGGATGGAGCGAATGACATTGCCTGAATATTCGATCACCATCTCACCTGCATCAATGTTCCTTTTGCAGAACAGACCCCGGCCATGGATGGGAGACCTACAATGCAACAAGCAAAGCTAATTATTCCAAACAATACAAACAAAGCTCGGAACATCAGATTGTAAGGCTGCAGAAAACAGGCTATTTGTGACAAAAACCACTGTGGTACTGCTAACCCTTCTCTAAGAACACCACCAGGTCACTGTGCCCACATCTGACCTATTGCCAAGGTAAATCCAGCAAGAAGCAAGTGGCTTGTGCTGAGGATTACTTTTCAAATACATAACTTGGGCAGGGAGAAGGAAGAGAGAAAAAGCCCAAGCCTGCTCTTGCCCCGCAATTTTGTAGTCTGGCTTCACAGAAGGTTTCCAGTTTCCACTTTCCCCTATCCTACAGACAATGATMCCAGAGCAAAACTTTACCTGTAGACACCAACTGCCTCCTTGGAGGTCTTCTTCAAGTGCCGGAAGCGCATGGGCATCGGCAGATCCATGCTGGTCGCCCTCCTAGAACAAAGGGCACTGCTAAATGACCACCTGTATTTGAGACTCTGTGCCTTGTATCATCTGGGGTACTTTACAAAATGGAATAATTCAAACACTGTGACACTGCAGCCCACAGAGAATAACCAAAATTAATGCAGTGTTTTTATATAAATGTAGAAGATCATTTCCTCCTGTTCCTCCTCAAATTCTTATCAGATTGTTTTACATTAGCAAGGAAAAGAAACATTTGAAGGCAGACTGGTCTGGTGGTCACCTTCAGCTGTCACTTCTCCTGTTCTTGCAGGAGTCACCTCTATGTCTGGCAGTGCTTGGCAGCTTTCAAGGTTTRAACACTCCTCAAAGCACACAACCCTTAACTGAGTGAAATCTGCTCATTTTAACAGCCCAACACTATTTTCCCCTTTGAACCTTTGAGCCCTGCTGCATACCGGGCTGATTTCAGCTGTACTTCCTCTTCTTCCTCATCATTCGGGTTGTATTCTGGTGGCTGTCGGTGTTTAGAAGCCAAGAAATTAAACATATCAAATGCAGATTTCCTGCAATTAAAAAGAGACCAAAGGGAACTTGTTTTACTGACTGGAAGAAGCATGTGGTTGCCACAACAGTCTGACATGTTTACTGCCTCACACCTTCCCTACTCGGTCGTCTCTTAAAACCCCTGTACATCATGAGAACCTCCAGCAACAGTCCCAGCCAGGAAAACTTTGTTAAACCAWGCAATGGGTCACAAAGTGGCACAGAAAAATGCGCAGACTTTGAAGAGGCCAAATGGTTGATTTTCATGTGCCATCTGTTAACATTTGACTGAGAGCTTTAGCGCTCCAGAGATTTGTGGCTCCTGCCCTGCCAGTGTTATAGAGCTAAAGAGGCATTAACCCYGACATCAGTAATGCTCACACTCACCTCAGGTGGACTTCGGCCCGAGCAGAGCCATGTGGATTCAAAGGAGGTTCATTGGCCTCCTCTGGCTTGTGAAATCTGAACTTGTAGTTGTGGCAGTGCTTCGCTCCGTACAGTTGCTCTATCAGGAACACAACAGTATCATGGATAATCCCCAACATCCTCAAACCATTCACACCTGGAACAAGAAATAAAGCACAAGCAACACTAAMTACCAGTGTAGACTCAGAGCTGGAAAATACAGCAGCTTGTCACAAAGAGCTGTGACACCACACAGCATTGTATTGCTATTGTGTTCTATGTGAGAGTTTCTAATCCTTCCATTGGGAGGAAATTGCCCTCCCTAAAGCAGGCAGCAGGTGAACTGGAACTATTCAGACTCTAAGACCCTCAAGAAAGATCTGTTTGCTCTCTGCATTCAGCAGGGTGTTACCTGCAAAGGACAGCTGCTTCAGGCGGGCGTTGGAACGGGCCTCTTGCACCTTGTCAGTCAGCGACTTCCAGGCATCTGCAGGACACAACAAATGAAAAATGGTGCTGGGATACTCGTATTGAAATAAACTCATTGAGGAATATTGCARTCTTCCACAGGCCATAAATTTAGATCCTTGGATCCAATTGCTTTCATCCTCTTGAAAATTCACGTTGGAATCATGGAAGGCAGGGTTTTCAGCAATTGGTCTAGCGCAAAAGTCTGGATACCCAGTACACCACTGTGTGATCCACACTGCCTACTTTCTGACAAACTGGTTCAACACCATTGCTCARTTGATAAAACAGAATGGATCAGTGATATATATTCCACTGACTATATTACATTGCAGAAAAAAGGAGAAATAATAGAATCCAGACACTGTCAGGAACTACGACTGTTCTAGGGCTGTAAACCAAGAGATTTCTCTCTCTTTTTTTATCTATAAATAAAGAAAAGAAGTCCTCAGAAGTAGTAATTTTATCTCTAGTAAGGACAGCTAAAACTAGTTCTCACCTTCAATGCTTTCTGCGCAGATCTGAAAGCCATCATCACTAGAGATCTCAAAAACCAAACCTTTTTTTGGTTTCTTCTCACCAAGACACTCTTTCCTCTTTTGCTCTTGTTGAAGCCAAAACATAAGAGGGGAGCTGAAAGTGCTCTCTTCCTCCTCGAGACCTTTTGAGCCTAGAAAAGACGAAGACAGCATGAAGATGGGAATTGGAAAGAACCATGCTTTTTACACCTGGTGTTCCACAATTGAAAATGACTTACTGACTTGCCTTTYCACCAGCAAATCCAGCCAAGAAAAAACAATCTAGAGAGTGCTGCAATAAGAATGTGAAATCTCAAGTGCTGAAATTCTCACAAACTAAAACACAATCTATAGAGACAATCTATTTGTCCAAAATCTATAAACAGATAACAAACCTYTCCTCCCTTTATAGAAAGGATAACACAAGCTTACAGCTCTGAGCCTTTTCCTGACAGAATGACACACCCTAAAATCAAATCTTCAAGCATCACTTTCCCAGTCCTGGAAAACCCCAAGACTGGGTGTTTTTGGAGAAGTCACATACCTGCATTTTCTTGCTCATTGATTGAGTTCTGTGTTGATTGAGGTTCTGGGATGACAGCCAGTTGCCTTGGGAGAGAAGGAGAACGTGGAGTAAAATAGCTAACAACTTGCCTTATTTCTTCACCAGCCCTAAGCAGTAGTCAATGAATTCTTGAGAACTAGACACAGTGAAGAACCTTTTTCCAGATCAAACGTTCTGACATCAGATCAGTTGGAAATGAACAAACAAAAGGATTCTACTCAGTAGCATTTCTGTTTGCAGCCTCTATCAGTATGTGAGCAGCACCCTARTTTCACACAGCCTGTGACCCACTGTGTCAGTCCCACTCAGAAATAAGGTGTGTGCCAACACACAATCACACACCACTCCACAAGCATCACCTCAGCAGGCACTGAGCTTCCCAGAACTACATGCAGCTTAAACCAAAACGGTTCTGTATTGCATCCAAGTGGGACTGCACATTCCCCACTGAAAGCTCCCAGACACTTGAACTGGGAATGCCAGACTTCCTGCATTCTCCACGCAAGTGCCCTTCAGCTCAAGTGAGCAGAATTACACAGGAAGGTCTGTTCATCCCTTACCCTGCAGACTGCCCACATGGCTTCTGCAATGGCTGGTCTGTGCTGGCTGCGTCCTGCGCATCTGCCTTCACAGCAGGAGTCCTGGAAGAAAAAGATTTGGGAACATTCAAAATATCTGCCAATCCACGTGTGCCATAAAAATGAGAATGGAAAGCAGGAATGGATCCATTGGGAGTTGTCATGACAGACTCAGCAGATCCACGGAACTACACAAGSAGCAACAACAGCTCCTAAGATACAGAGAGCCAGATCACACTTCCATCAGAATCAAAAGCTGCACCTCACAATTTGCCTTGACTTGCACAACTTGGAGTAACTAGTGCAAGATWGTCTCATACTGTTACAAAACCTCAGCGATGAGCAAAACCAAACTCTCCTCTTACCCTGTAGCCGAGACCTGGGGTTCAGCAACAGCCCCTTTGTCGGGAACTTGAGCTTCAGAAGAACCGGCCCACACATGAGAAGTTTTGTGCTTCTTTCCATTCCCTTTGTCTAACAACGGCTGGATGCGTTTGATTTTYGGCTTCATTTTTGTGGGACCCAGCAGAGAGCTACTCGCAGACTGCTGCCCAGGTGATGGGGAGCCTCCTGGAGATGCTGAACTGGCATGCATTGCTGACAAGGAAGCCTTGCTTTGTTCCAGTCCAGTGCTGTTTGGAACATCGACCAGCTGTGGAAAGCTCGACAAGTGCGTKGTTGAGGGAGCCGTGCTAAGGTCCAGCTGGGAGGATGTCACCCCACTTTTGCTGGCCAACAGCTGTGACATGTGCTGGAGCTGGTACGAGCCTTCTGGGTCAGCAGACGATGGAGCGACTGTCATGCCCATTGTCTGYGCTGAAGGTAGAACACAAATGCTTGATGCAGCTGTCATGGCTGCTGTAGAKGGAGTCTGAGATGCTCCCAGTTGTGAAAACATCCCAGAACTTGGTGGTAAAGTCATGTGCTGCTCCTGAAGACCAAGGCTTTGCTGACTAGCTTTGATCAGGAGGTTGCTTATTGAACCAAGGTCYCCCAGTAATCCAGGGCTTGTTAAAGTCACTGAGCTTTGTCCCAAAACGTGACCAGGCACGGACCCGCCAGTGCTAGGGGCTGCTGTGGCCTGCATGGATACGACATTGAGCACGGAGGAACTCGACGTTAGGCCTGATCCAGGCCCTGCTTGAAGATGGCTGGCATCCGGACCAATAATGCTGGGAGAGGTGCTGACTGCAGTAGTGGTCCCACCTTGCGGGAGCAAAGATGTTTGCTCAAAATACATGACCCCAGACTTTGACCTTTTGATRATATTGGGGACAGTTCTATGGGATGTTGAATTAGCAATGGTTCCCAAATCCAATGGGTGGTTAGAAATCTGAGAAGGAGCAAAATTAATTAAGGTCATGTTGGAGACCATATCAGAAGGAGCTATAGCAGGAGTTCCAGAAGGAGCCAACTTCTTGTTTTTCCGTGACTGCAGACGAGATATGGGCCGTTTCTTGCCCAGGGCAGCAGCTGGTGTCGATGGAGCAGTACCAAGGTCTGTCCTCTGACTAGCTTCAGATACTAAGAGCTGAGGATCAGGGGGTGGCTGGACCCCGATCAGAAGACCTGGTGAAGGACTGCTGATGTTTGGTGGGAAGCCTGTCTGAGCAGGTGTGGAGAAGGGATGTATATGCTGGTGATGGGACATGGGCAGCAGACCCTTGCTCGTGGGAGGGAATAATGACTGAGAYGGGGGCAAGCTGGGATTTAATCCTGTAGTCAGGGTGAGCCCGCTCCCCATGGGCCCCAGCACTGAAGAGCTGCTTTCCATCACRTTCTGCGCAGAACTAACAGAAGGTGTTAACTGGATCTTTTGGGTGACTCCGTTGGGAAGAGTTTGCAGGACGTACAGGGGCTGCATGTTTTGATTAACTACCAGAAGTTTTTCTGCAGCTGGTTTGAGGTGGGGTGGTGTTGTCTGCACCGCAGCATTGGAGATCTGCGAGGGACCAGGACTGTCTGTGGARTTTGGCACATACTTCTGGCTCTGGAGGGGAACAGTGGGTGATACTGGCACCTGGATACCTGGAGTCCCACTGTTTCTTGTTATATCTTGGTTGCTGCCATGCCCTTGGTCGACAGGGCCACAGGCTGGGCTGGCTATATGCTCTGCATCTATGTGGCCCTGGATGAAGTGATCRGGAGTCATGTGTCCTTCAGGGCTGGGGTCCACCCCCGGACTCAGGAGAGCTGCATCACCTTCCCCTGAGGCAGATTTTTCCGTGACTGTCACTCTCTTCTCTGAAGACTCTGTGGAAGGCAAGGCAAGCATCGACCTCTCTCCTGAAGAGGAAAGTGAAGACTCTGAGATGACAGCAAGCCTATTGTGATTTTGGCTGGGCACTGTAGGACTGCGAGTGGTCAGAACAGAGAGATCGGAAGGAAGCTCCAGCGGCAATTCAAATTGCTCCTCTGCTGATATGGAGGAGGAGACACTGCTGTCCACTGGTTCAGTGGTGGGCAGCTGCTGGGAGAACACCTCAAACAAACCCATATCCTTGCCCCGGTTGCTGTCAAGACCTAAACCTTCTCCAAGCGTCAGGAGTTCAGAAGATGAGGACTCCGGACTTTCTCCCAATGCCTGCATAGATGGTGTGTTCTTCAGCACAAAGTCCATGATGTCGGAGGGAAGTATGTTCCCACAGTCATCACTGTTGTTATTGTCAGAGTCGGATTTCAGAAGTTCTGTGTTGAAASTGTCCAGTAAGTTCTTGTCAGAAGGTGTGCTTGCATGAGCCCTGCGGCCCGTTTCCAAGGAGCTCAGCTGYGCTTCCAGGGAGTCCTGACCCTGTGCTTTAACCCTGCTCACAGGGTGGCAGTTATCAATCTTGGGCTCAGTTTTGTGGACAGTGGAGCTCTTGGTGACTTGCACTTTCTCACCAGCTTCTTCAGYTCTATCCAGCTTTAAGTTCTCTGTCCCATTCTCTTTGCCACTCCTTTTAGTTACCTGGCTGACTTTTCTGGTTGTTGCTGTGACACTTGTATCACTTTCAGTTCCATCATCCACACCATCTAGCTGTGAGATTTTTGGAAGATCACACTGCTCCTCCTCCCTGAATAAACTATGGGATGTGAGCCTCTCCTCTGTGTTTGAGGAAACCACTGTCCTTGCAAAATTGTAGTAGTATAAGTCATCTTCATCTGATGTGCTCAAGTCATCCGCACCGTCCACCTGTCCTTCTGCAGAGCGCTTCCCCCGCTTCTTGCCAGTTGAGTTACTGTAGAAGGGAATGTCTTCCTCTCCATAGGACCTCACACCATACAGAGGAGTCAGTCCAAAGAACATATTGGATCTGGCCCGAGCACTTCTGCGTGGATACCTCCGCTTGTATGAGCCTTCTTCTTGAGCTTTAGCTCCATCCTGCAGCATCAAGCTGTTATCTTGCATGGGCAAATTTTCATATGTGTTATTTGGAGATTCCTGTGCTGGTGTTTCACTTGGACTTCCCTGAACTACACGGTTCTCTTCCAGGCTTTCTGAAGCTGAAGAGTGCTCTGCCAAAGCAGCCAAKTCTGTTCCTGCAGACTCAGCTTCAACATCACTTTCCTGCTGTGCATTTTTGGACTGGTTTTCACTTTCCATCTTGAGAGGAGTCAGAGTGACTTTAACTGTGCGTTTCCTGGGTGCCTGTGATTCCTTAGGGGTTGCTTCAACTTGCACTGCAGACCCTTTAGATGGCCCTTGTGAAGGTGGAGACTTCTCACCAGCTTTTTCAGCAGGAATATTATTACATAACCTCTGGCTAATTTGTTCASTTGCCAAACCCTGATTGCCAAATTCTGGTTTCATTTCATCACTGCCTACTGCTTGACTTGTCTCTGTGAGAGATTTCAGGGAATGCTTCTCTTTAAAACTGTCTTTCATTGACTTTTTGCCTTTCTGACGCCTGTCTCTGGGGGCAGCAACTACCTGCTCACTTGCTGCAGGAGATCTRTTGTTTACTCCAGCAGCCTTCAAAGCCTTTGCATCCATCTCATCAACCACAGTYGTTTTCTCTGGCTGTACAGGTTCCACGTGCTGGTCTCTGTCTTTTCTTAGGCCTCTCTGATGCAAAGGTGGAAAGGGTATTGCTTCTTTGGAAGAAAATGATCCTGAACACTCTTGAAAGGTTCCTATTTTAACATTCCTTTCTTCCCCCAATGAACTGATTGGTTGAGTAGACACTTTGGAGCTTCCTCCAGAAATAAAAGTATGGGACAAATAATCTGGGTCCTTTGAGGTTTTCATCTTCTCTCCCTTAGAAGGCGTACCTTTGGCTATTAAATCTGAAATGCTGGAATGTTTCCCTTCTGCAGATGGAGATGCATCCAGCTGGTAAGTTTTATTTCCAGTTACAGCTGCTGTTTTCTGAGAGCCAGAACTGGTAGAGCAACTTTGAACTGGAGTGCTTGGAGGACCTGCACTCACTGACCCCACAAAACAGTCAGTACTTTTGACAGTTGGTTCATGTTCCGAAGAGGCCCCCATGCTGGAAACTGAAGACACATTGTGCCTGGAGTAAGTGCTCCCAGCTTGTGCAGGGGAAATCATCCGGAGTTTTGATTGCTGCTGTGACAAGGAAGAGGTGCTGTGTCTSCGAGAACCAATGCTCTTCAGTCCCGAGGACAGCAAAGGATCTCCTACTGTCACGATTTCATGGGTCACTGGGGTAGGACTTCCTGACAAATGAAGGCAAGAAAGACTGTCAGGTGATCCTAAACATTCACAATAAATGCCCATCCAATTCCTTCACACAAAACACATGAAATTAAAACCCAGCAAAAGTTTTCATCCAAACACCACCAACMCAGTGTTAACACTTCAGATAGGTTTTAAAAACGTGATACTGTCAAYCAGGATTCAGTAAATTTGTATCTCAAGGTTGGTATCTCAACTTTAGATGTGAGTTTTCAACATCAGTTTTAAAAGAAAACATTAGTCAGAAACAGGTGCTGAAYTACAATACCAGATCTCTGATTCTCTCTGGAAAAATACCAAGTGAGATGCTAAGTCCCTAACATATATCACAGTTCTTTTGGCTCACCACTGCTATATTGCCCAATTGCTGYCTCTTCTTCATCCCGAGGGAGTGTTTGTTTCAGTTGTGCATTTCTCAGCAGACCATCTCTACTGTGTATTGTTAGAACCTTCCTCAACTTATTGCTATTTCACTGCTTTCTCTAGAAAGGGTAAACTGAACACCCTATTCTGAAAGAAGCCAAGAAAGATAGGAACTAAACCAAAAATATTCCCAAAGCAAACCTCAATAAAATCAACAGCACAATAAATACCTGCAGACGGTAACGGCCGAGAGCCAGGAGACCTCTGGATGGATGGGTAACTTGGAGCCCTGATCCTGGGGCCCTTTGAGGTCACTGGATAGCAACAGGAACTGGAGGTCTGAGAATGCAAGGGACGATCTGGTGATGGTGGGTTTACAATTTCAGGTGTATTCCGGGTGTCTTTTGGTAGAATTTCTGTTGTTGTATAAAAGAGAAACAACAGTATAAGAGCTCACTGAAGCATAGAAGGTATGATTTGAAAAGGTATATACTCCTATCACATTCCACTTGGAGAATCAGGGTATTCGTTAAATAAACGTGAAGGCAAAGATTTGACATCAGAAAATGTCTGGTTTCTTCTCGTAAGAACATTTTCAAATAGTTGTAGCAATTGCTCAGCTTACGCATGAAATTCCAATACATTTTTATAGCATTTAAGATTTTATGTTAACAATGACAGTGACTTTAAACATTGTAAAAACCTTTCACAGCTTTACCCTTGGATACAAGGAAGCAATTTGGAAATACAGAGGCACAGTATCACTATTCAACACGGTATTGAACAACCCCCATACTACAGACCAACACTGACACTCCAAACACAGTTTGAAGTTTTAGATCCTTAGAAAATTCTCTGAGCTGTAGACTAGAAACTATCCCTGCAGCAGCTTTCCTTTGCCTCACGTTTTCAAAGTTAGCAGTACATCCAGGAGCTTAAAGAGTGAAGATGCTGTAACATGGAAGCCTGAATTGGATTCTAGCCCAAACTGGTTTAAGAGAAACACTATGGCAAAACCATAGAGAGAATATACTTCTCTGAAGTACTTAAAAGATTACCTGTAAGGGGGACTGGGCTGTGGGCAATTGTTCTGTTATCATCGTGCTCTACAGTGCTGTTGATGTCGGGYTCTATGACGGGAGGCCGGCACTCCATGATCTTGCAGGTGTACACACAGCGCTTCCTGGCATCTGTGGTGCTCCAGTACACCCTGGAACACCTGGAACACAATTCAAACAAACCAATTTACTCAATAAACCTCATGTCTGTTACAGATTTTCTGTTTCTCAAAACGACATTGGCCAAAGCCCTCCTGGCAGAACACACTGCACACCCAGCTTAATCAGAGATTCCTCAACAGTGTAGGAAAAACTACAGTCAATTTTCCCATATGTTGCTTCAGTTCTTGTTTGACATGAAATATACCGAAAGACATCAAACAATGAAACAGCTTATACTCACTGATAGCCAATGGGAAACAACTTATCTTCACAGTCTGAGAGGTCATTCAGAATTCCTAAGCAGTCTATTGTCATTGAACCTGAGCAGAGAGAGGAACAGAACAGTTCTGTGAACCAGATTTCAGCACCAAAGGTGGATCAAGTATCCAGAGACGACATCATACCAATCATCATGTGGATGTTCTCTGGTTCCAAGCCACTAAGAAACTTTCTTCTCAAACTGATCCCTTCAAAGTCTACAAAAACTCTCCTAAGAACTTCAAATCCATTCTCAGGAACCACCTGGAACAAGAACCAACAAAACTACTTGTTAATTAAAGGAACTACCATATGTATACTACACAGTTTGTCCTATTTGATCCTCAGTTTGGTCTTTTGGTTTTGAACTTCCACACAGCACCACTTGCCAAACTTCCCCAGGCCAGTTGTATTGTGCCTTCTTTTTACGAGCACTGCAGTCCAGCCCTCGTTAGCAAGGAACACGTTCAGCATGAACTTCTAAAAAGTGCTCATAGTTAAAGGCTAGTCCCATCTTCAGAGTGTGAGGCAGAGTGTGAAAGAAGAATCCCACCTCTCCTTTGATCAAGTCACGATGCCTCTGGCAGTAAACTTTCTTATCATCCAGAAAGACACAGTTCTTGGCACGTGAGCACATGAAATGATAGTTACTGGTACAGGAAGTGAGGCAGCAGCCTACTGTGGCGCCGGACTTCTGGCAGAACTCACACCTCTGCAGAAGCAAAAAGAAAAAATCCAAAAATTAATCTCTTCTAAAACCAGACCACCACTGCTGTTGTCAGTTGTTTTTTTTTTTGGCACAGACAGAAGTTTAGAGTAATGCCTGATCTCCCACTTCATTGCTGTTTCATTATACTACAATGACCCACACACACAAGTGAGACATGGAGGAGGAGGTGAGAGGAAGAAGGATCCCTCACATGGAACAACTTTTTCATTTGTGGACTGGTTCTTCCAGGCCTCAGTTTTTCCTGTTTGTGCTTCATATCCAATCCTCACATTTGCAAGCTTCACTTGGTCTCCACAATATTTCTGAACTGAGCAAGGATAGAATAACTTTCCAAATACCTTCAGTCAGTTCTACTATTTATAGCGTCAAAAAATACTGCAAGGAAATGACAGAGAAGAACAAATGCACACARGGCATCTTTCAGCTGGGCTCCTGTCCTGCCATTCTAAATCAGAGTTGAGTTTAAGGAAGTGTTCTTTGCTTGTACCCACCAGCTGCTTTCCCCGGATCACAGCCATGTGCACGTTTTTCAGAGAACCATCATCATCTTCAAACACTTCTGCTGACCACAAAGCACAGTTCACGTGTGTCCATTCATTTTGGCCAATATAGAGAAGACGTCCAGCATCCTAAACAACAGAAAGAAATGTTCTTTGAAGATGTTCTAGAAGACACAACAATGCACAAAACCCATCCAACCTATCCACATACCAAATCTATAGGACTGCTTGAATGGGGTCCTACAGAAATGGGCACAGGGCAGATACTCACATTAGCACTGTCATCACCATATTTCAGGCATAATGCACACTGTCTGTTGTCTTCTACGTCTGGAGGGGGGTTCAGTTCAGGACTATCCTCTCTGCTTCTGTCWGAGCCTTAGAGTTAAAAGGGAGAGCAATATTTATTCTTGAAATTCAGGGAGGCAAAARTTCATCTGGAGAGATTGTCAGTAAGTGAACATGGCAGAAGCATTTTCAATAGCCAGCTTGGAAARCAAAGGACACGTTAGCCTCTGCAGAACCCTCATTCTGGTGGGTGCAAAAGCATATTTGGGTCCAAGCTTGGCTCAGAAACATCTCATACGTAACTGCCTCTGAATGATTYCAGATCACAGAGGTCTCTAAGACAGCTGCATTTCTGGCTTTGGGATCAGCAACTGTGACATCGATTTTCTTACCAGAGATGGGAGGTGTAGGAGGATGTAGAGGAGTTGGTGAATCTGGCTCTCCAGGCCCTCTGAGCTTTGGAGCTGGAATGATTTTCTTCATCAGAGGGGGCTGCTCAGTGCGGTTGTTCTCTTCACGCTCCTGCCACTGAGCATAATTGTGGTCGAGCGACGGGGGCAGCACCGCATTCGGCAACATCCCACTGCTGAGATGGAGCAAGGGGTCAGTGGCACCAGAGCACCTTCTGTGCTGCCTACAGGGCTGGCCTGACAGCTGTCCCTCAGCAACAACTCCATGAAATACCTCCMGCCCACAAAGGCTGGGACCACTCACATTTTAAGGTTTGTGATGTGGCTGTCTGTTTTGTTGAAGGGTAACAGATGTAGGAGGGCTACCCCAAAAAGGCGTGTGAGGAGAGGGAAGGAAGGTGAGGACTGACAAGCCAACACACACAATTTGCTTAGTTCTAAATAAGAACTCTRGTTACTCTGCTTTAAAACAAGGARGTGTGTACAAAACATTAGAATGGGATTACCGTGTAACTTCTTAGGAAAAAAAAAAGGAAAAGAAACAAAGGAAAACCAGAAATTCCAACCCCACAAACAAGCTCTCGCAATACATTTTGCTTGGCCAGCTGGCAAACGGCAGGGTGTCGCAGTTGGATACAGAACCATTACTTACTTGTTTGTTACTTTATTTGGCTCCCAAAATCTGGACTTTTTTACACTGAACCATGGAAAAACACGCTCCATTTGCTAAAGAAAGACAAGAGCCCATTAGAAAAGTTAGACACATACCAAGAAATTCAAAGACATTCAGTCAAGATCTACTGTAAATGCACCACTAGTAACACTGCATTAACATTAGCAACTCTGACAATGCATTATTTTATTCCTGGAAAGACCCAAGGAAGGGTAAGTGTGGTGGCCTTTGGACTCCAACATCAGCAAGCAGTGGTAGGATACCAAGGAGACTTCAAAGCAACTGTAGGCCAGCTCACCCGAATAAAGAAGGACTTGACCATGCTGTTGGCTTTCTTAACCTCTGGCTGCCCACCATCAGAATTAATGGCTGCTTGAATTATCTTCACGATGTCATCACTAAAATCCAACTGTAGGAAATGCACAGAACTTCACATTAACAGTGTTGTCTTTTGAACAGATACCCCACCCACTAATTTTTTAAGGCATCAAGTGAACATTCAGATGACTGTAAGACTGAACCATAGCATCAACTTAAAAGCAGAAAAGAGAATTTGGCTGTGAAGAAACAAGCAGCCCTCTGTATTTGTAAACTGGCTGGCAGAGCTGCTACACCCACAACCATTCACTTCAGCTGACTGCTGACTGGTTTTAAATTGGCTAAACTAGCTCTAGCTATCTCACAAGGATTTGGTCAGAACCTGGTGCCACGACATTTGCCCAGCATTTTGAAATACCCAGTATTCCTCAAGAGTACAAATTCTCTAGGAAAAAAAAAAAAGAGGAAAAGGCTGTTCTCTGTGAAGAGAACTGATTCAGTTCTAGCATTTTCCGTAAATGACACTTGAAGAGATCACCCCTCCACCCATGAATCCTTAGTTTCCAGCTACCAAGCTGCAGCAGGGCTATTTGACAAGGTCTTCAGTCAGAATTTACATGTCCAGGATGACCTGTCCTGCTTCTATCTACATGGATGTCTAAGAGCAAATGGGGTCTAAGCAAGTACCACTGCTGGCAACAGAGAGCCCCATAAGAGCATCAATTACTTGTGACCAGACCAATATTAACCAGCACCAGCCAGAACTATTTTCAGCAGCATGAGAAGCTGCTTCCTTGTTCCCAATGAAAAGGCTTAAGGCTGCTCGGTTATGAACACCGTAGGTGACAAAGCAATTCACAGTGTCTGGTCACAGAGCAGAACATGACAACTTTGACATACCACAGAAGTATAACTTCCTTGATCCATTTTTCTTTTCACTCCTTCCAGATCCAGAGGYTGCTGCTCTTCCTGTTTACTGACTTCGGTTAGGACAGGAGGATCGGGACCCTCAGGAGAGCTTCTGGATGGGATACTCTCTTCTGTCTCAGGATTTAAATCAGGTGGTTTTGCTGCCTGTGAACACCAGTAATGAGGCAGAAGAATTGACTATTGAAATGCAGCTGCTCCTGATGATACATTCCCAAGCACATTTATTGGCCCAAAGATTCTCGCKAATGTGAAGGAAAGGAGACCCAAATTCTGAATTTCTGGCCAAAATGTAGGGGCAACAATGGAAAGCTCTTAACCCACTTTCTGCTGAGACCAGTAAGGTGCACAGTAGGACAGAGCCATCAGGCATAAGGATCAAATTCATTGCTCAGAAGTCTTATTTCTGAATGCRTATTTCAAGACAAAGATCCTGTTCTTCTGTCAAAAAAGCCCCTTCACCATCACGTAACTAAATCCTCCCATTTCTTGAAGAACTTTACTTTGCTTTCAGCTTCACAAGTTGTATCACAGMTACCCACTTCTCTGCTTCCAAAGGAAATAAATCACAGCACATGTTGTTCCAAGTACAATGGAGACACTTCTGCAGTATAAGCACACAACACCTCAACAACTCAGCTGAATGAAAAGACACTTCCAGCCAGAGCAASGTGAACAGGGCACAGGCTGCAGCTCACCTGTCGATAGCGCAGCAAGTGGCTGGTAGTTCTGGAATTCAACAGGGCTGTTAACACCTGCTTCAAGGAAAGCTGCAGCTCCTTTTCCAGCGCCAGACGCCACTCTGCAGGGTGCTGCTCTGTACAGTTAATGCAGGTGTACGCCACGCTCTCAGGCAAGTTGGAGAGTATTTCATACATTTCATCTGGAGACAGAACGAGATAACCATCTGAACTGCTTTACTGAAGGATACAGGGAAAAACTCCTGCCCTGGCTTACTGTCTAACTGAAACAYTTTTCATGTAACAAAAGGCCCTGGCACATCCAATTGAGTGACACTGCCTTKGAGSAAAGTCTGCTGCTTTCACTGGTATTAGCACTGTTTACCTGTTGCCACTCTACAGGTATTTTTCAGGTAGGTCACAACAGGTTGGTGTGTTAAAGTACTACTCTGGTATAAAGATCCAAGACTTGACTGCTTTGGCTAAAACACTGCCCCACGTTCTTCAGTACTGGGGGGATGAGTATTTCCTTACCAGAAAGGTTTTCACATTTGGAGTGGACCCAGCGGTCGCATTTCCCACACTGCATCATCTTGCTCTCGTAGTCGTCATCATCGTAGCATTTGTCACAAAGAGGACAAAAATTTCCTGCAAACAAAACAGGATCTCATCAGAAATTTGGATGCCAAACACACCTTAAAGGCTGTGTGGTTACCYACTGGTGTGCTAAGAAAGCACCTCTGAACCCCTCCCAGTAACTGCCAGCACAATCCCCKCCACTGTTCCCAGGCTGTAAGAAGTAACTTTGGAAGACCACTGACTACTTTAGAATTCCACAGCTGGGCAGCCATTTGTTGGGCATGGCAARACTAACAAAACACTATATGTGTGAGCCAAATGAAAGGACAGAGATAACAAATGGGCAAGAAATCAGGTRAAACATTCAAGACTTTCTATCCTAAGATTCTTCCCCAGAATACCCTCTGAAGTTCAAAAGCATCATGTACAGYAACTAACACAAGGAACAACCACCTTACAATGGAAGTTTTGCTTTTAAATTGCTTTTAAGTCCTAAGTATTTTWAAATGTCTTTTCCTCAATTGCTACTTGAAACCCTGGGCCAACAGGTGTATAACAATTCCTCTCTACAGCAGAGTATTTACATGCTGAAAGCTGCAAACTCTTGACAGTAAAGCAGTGGTGACTTTGGTGAGCCACAGCACAACCTRAAATCCTGGCTCTGAGCTGCTACGTGCTTTCAGTTTAACCAGAACCAGCCTGCACTGCTGCCTGCAGCGTGCCAAGTTCAGGTGCTGCGCTGCCCCTCTGCCCACTCACACTGGCTGAGCCAAAACCAAGAGCTGAGGAGGTCCCTGCTCTAAAGAATCACAACTTTATGTACCTTTAGCAAAGAGTTTGGCACAATCGTGACACAGGGAGAAGTCATGAGACCACTGTGCATCCCACCCTTTCCCTGGYGTTGTTGATCCACAGCTCTTGCAGCGAACACATTTTGTACATATCTGGAAAAAGAATTAGTTTGGCAAGAATTATTTGCTTTTATCCAGCAGTTTCTGTGCTTTCAACAYGTTTCATAATTTTTATTATTTAATGAGTGCAGAGATGTTACCCAACAGAACAAGGGGTTATAAACGCTGAAATTTTCCCTAAAAAGAACCAAGCTCACTTCCTTTATGGTAAGATGGTGATAATGCAACAAGAAAAAATATTAAACAAAATCATAGTATAGGTTTTTTGTCTTTCGTATTTGCACTGAAGAAAATATCACCCTTCCTTCACATAAAACACATGCAGACATTTTTTTTTCTGATCTAAAATACAAAGTCCTRTTTTAATAGTTTTTAAGCTCTGTATATTGCAGAAGAAAACAAGWACAAAGTCTTAGTAGCAAATATACTACAGGCACTTGTTTAGAACAAAAGCCTGAAAGACACAAATTAGCATATTAATCCAAATCATCCCTCAATACTTCTATCAACAGGTTTGTTAACAATGTAAATGCTTCTTTTAAAGATCTTCTTCCATGTTATGGGACTATGATCTTACAACTTACTACAACTAAAAAAAGGTTATCTCTTTAAAAATACTGCTTCCTCAAAAYATTTTATCAATCAGCCACCTCACCATCTATTTCCAAACGTATCTTCTGATGCAACCTTGCCTTGAAGAGATGAGCAACTGCATCAGAGCAAATCATCTGCAGAGCTTTGCTCCATGGCATTACCAYCAGTCAACAAATGAATGACCCAAAAAACCAATTAAGATCCCTCACCCAAACTTTCTTTTTCTTGGTGGGTTTTGTTGGGTAGTTTGGGCCCAGGCACTCAGGGTGATAGCTGTTTCGGCACTTGTTACACTCCAGCAACTGCTACAAGAAGAAGGGAAAAAATGCATTGGAACAGACCCTGCAAAGGGATGCACAATCCTGGACATTTCCATTTCTATTGGATCCCCCATTCAGGGTATGAGAAAGCAGCTGCAATGGAGCAACTCCAGAGGCCTCATCCCCAGCCCAGAGCCTCTGCTCCTGCTGCATGCTGCCTGCCTGAGCTCCGGACTGGCAGAGGCTCTGGGAGCACTGGGGGTGCTGCTGGGTCTCCCAGGAGTTTTGGGGTACCTTGGTGGCCTGGTGCTGTCTCCCACAGACGTGGCAGAACTTGCAGCGACGGCAGCACCAGTTCTCCAGCTGGTCCTCCTGGGGCCGCTCGCTCTCCTCCAGGCAGAACTTGTGGAAAGGCTCACAGCASACCTGGCAATACACAAACTGCAAGGGGGGAGAGGCAGGTTTTAGCAAGGCAGAAGATGCTCCAAGATCCCAAACCAGCCCCCTTGTGCTGTGAACTATTTTGAATTCTGCTTTACAATAGGCAAGGATTTTAGGAGGGAAAYGGTGTGCGTATTTCAGGTAACCTAAATCCAGACTAGACACCTCACAGACACTGCAAGTCTGTTCACCAAGTGCTTTGAGCATTGACAAAGGCCTACAGGGCTCTTCAGGATCTCCTTCCCTTAATCCCTCCCTGTATTACATATTGTAACATGTGTCTACTGCACCAAAAACCACATTTGGTGCATGAAGTAGGGACATGCAGAGGAAAGAGTCTCTCCCTCTGTTCAGCCCACTTTGCCATTCCAAAGCTCTCAGTACCTCTGTATCCCCTACAAGGCWGGTGGAATCATCCCAAGGGCACAGACAGGGCAGGCTCCCAGGGGACATGGGAACTGTTTGTCTCCTGGAGGTCCTGACTAAGAAGGGGATGGCTCCATGTCCCACAGGGCCTTCTTCCCRGACCTCAAGGGCACCAATGTCCACATCCAGAACTTAAACCCTTTTGCCCCTGTCCACTCATCAGAACCCAGGCCCTCCTAGAGCACRAGCACCACTTTTCCAGGTCAGCTGCTCTGAAGATGCTGAGAAGGCATCTGTCTATACCTGGAAATGCATTTAACACGTCTCACTCCAGCTCTCTAGGCAATGCCAGAACCTTTCCAGTCATGTTTCTGTAACAGTTTGCAGCTCTTCRCAGGTACAGACACACTTGGAAAAGTCAATGCTCCTAAAACCCCTTAGCACCACTGGGCAGCCTTTCTTATTTGAGGTTAAAAGAGAGCAGAACTCCTGCTTTACACCAGATGTGAGTCCCCAAATTTAGGCACAGRGGTGCTCTCAAACACGCTGCTCTTGACACCTCGTACAACTCCGAAAGAAACACTGCTGAAAYTTCCAAACTGATTTTAAATAACATGCACTTTAGAATCCTGGGACAAATTCTAGCAAGGACAAATTTACAGGTATTATTTTCATTTCTTCTGGACTAAGGTAATTAAAATTTTTATTCATTTATTTTTGTAACAACACAGTGCTGCAACTAAGTCATCAACAGCAGAACGCAATGCTTTACCTCCACATGTCCACTGCTGGCACAGAGAAAACACACCACCCTGGGAGTAATAGGTACCGAGGTGACGATGCCTAACCCACCCATCTCCCAAACATTCTCCACTTCACAGTCCTCCTGAAAGTACAAAAGGACACATCACCATGCAGAACAAGGCAATACAACATCAGTACAAAGTGCTCACGTGACTGCTCAGCTCTGGGCCTGTGATTAGGACGTCTCAAACCCAAATCATTCAAGGTCTAGCTCAGACTACTTTAGAGTGCATTTGGGAGAGTCACAGCTCGGCGCTGCTCACACTAGAGCCTTCCTGCTAGGGAAAGCAAACCTAAGGAACAGGACAATGCTTTTCACAATTGCACAAGTATTACTAAAAGTGAAATTTCAAAAGAATTATACTTTATTAAAGCTCCATATTCGTATAAAACACTTATGAGATCTCACTATAATCTCCAGTATCAACACTTATAGATGGACTGAAAAATTATTAGGAAAGTATTAATTTTTATTATTTTTTCAACACTGTTGTTCAATAAAGTACATGATTTGTCATTTTAAAACCCCAGATATACCCCACATGTTGTGAATTACAAGTTACTAACATTTTCCCCAAATCTTGTTGGCTCAAGTTGTGGWAAGGTTTTAAAGTTCCATCTTAATGGAATAATTCTTCATAAACCTCAAATTCTTGCTCATCCTCACACATTGACAGTTAAGGTTTTAAAGCTTTAAGTGTCTCTTCATCCAGTACTCTAATTATAAGGAAAAAAAAGGCATAACAAGCTTTTAAAAATCAATCAAGTGACTTGTCATGAGGCTCCTATTTGCGGTTCCCTCTGAAAGGTACCAGGCACACAGACTCAGCAGTTACTGCCAGCACTTCAGGGGACTCTAGTTCCAGTGTCTAGAGCCAGGGGACATTCAAATACTTAAAACACTTTTTCCTCTACCTTGAAATCCACTCGGATTCTATGGACTCCATCTGTAGGTTGCTTTTGCTTGGAACTGCTGCTGTTAGTCAGAGTGCTGAGCAAGTTCAGTGTGCTGCTCTCTGGCTTGCTTAGAGGAGGGGGCTTTTCCTGGTCAAGCAAAGGAGCCTGCATTAATCCCAACCCTGGATGTTAGAACTTAACCAGCAGTTAYATCCAATGCCACAAATAATTCACAGACAAACCCCCAAACCAGCACAAAATTAACGAGTGTGTCAAAGCTGCAGGGAAGCAACCATTCTACAAACCATTCCCTAAGAGCATTTACAGTCCTAATTCCACGTGCTCTACCATCACATTGTTCTATCATCAGTGCATGAGTTTGTGTTTTGATGCAGTGGGGCAACTCTGGGTATGAACAAGATCCACCCACTTCTCCCTCAGGTTTACATAAGACAATTATTTTTTTCCACGATCAAGTTATTTCTGGATAAAGGTAGCTTCATTTTTTTATGGAAAAGCTAGCTTCCACCCTCCAACACAAAAATCTTAGATACCAGAATAACACCTGAACYGAATCTTAGCCATAGGCCATGTTTTTTGCTATCCACATACTGCCACACAAGGGAAAACCTAACATCTTCAAGAACCAAATTTAAAAATCTGCAAAGGGTTAAGCAACACGGTTCTACTTTCTAGACAGAAGTTCCAGGTGCTTGAAATTTTACTGACTGTACAAAAAACAGTATTCACCTTTTCTTTTGGTTTCTGTTTCACAGGGAAAGTTGGACGGGGAGCAATTTTTTTCTGTTTGCTTTGTTCTGTGCCTAGGAAGGGGGGGAAAAATTATGAGTATTTCAAGTAACTAACAGCCACCTGTAGAGAAGAAAAGGGAAAAAATCAGCTGGGTAATGTGCGATGAGTTTTAGACTAGAACTTTTCCACCCTTTTCTGTGGCTGCACCTCCCCAGCTATGAGCAGTCTCCTCGAGGCACCACTGAAAGGGGAGCTTGCTCTGCTCACAATCTGGACTGTGGTGGGTGCAAAGCCACAGAAATCCCAGAGCTGCCTGGCTGGTGACTGTTCACACTGCTCTGCACTRCATACAACAGTGGACTATGCTTCTGTAGGAAAAGATTACATCCTCTGTYTCACATTCAGAATGGGAACTTGACAGACTTCATGATTCTGAAAATGCACTTCAAGACTGCCATAAGTACATGACTCAGAGTCCCAACCAGGATAGCCATCTTTCTCCCTGCCCCAACATACACTGTGGCTCAATAAAAAGGAAGCTAGTTCTAAGGAAAATTTCCTGAACAATCTCCTGAAATTTCAACACACCATGAAGCATTCATCAGATTTAAAATGCACCAGCTTTTAGCGTATTGTTACTTAACTTGGCTCAAACATACTGAGGATAAATAGTCCCATTTACCTATTTCTGGCTGGGGAGTCTGCTTTTTCTTGGGCTCAGAAGTGCTAGGTTTAGGTGCTTCTTTTTTCAAAGGTCCTGAACTCGGTGGCTGAGAAGGAGGGGGCTGGACTGGCTGGGACATCTGCTTGCCAGTCTTTCTGGTACCAGATCCAGGGACCTGTTTGGGCTCTGACACAGGAACAGAGGAATTGCCATCCTCATGCTTCTCTTCAACAGGCTTACGGGCAGGCTCACTGCTCTTCTTCCCAGAATTGTCTTCTCTCGGTACAACAGTCTGAGGAGCTTGTTTTTGCCCAGAGTCCAACTGGTTTTTTCCAGAATGATTTTCTTTCTTCTCATTTGTCTTGGATTTCTTCTCTTTCTTTTTTGCAGCTAAGAAAAAGAAGCACAGATAAAGCAACACAAACAAAATTATTTGACTTCAAATGATTTGTTCCTCTTTTAAAACAAGGATACAGACACTGATTCAGAACTTTGTCATTCTGTCATACAAAAGAAAAAACTGCACTCAAAAAATAAAYGTGGCTTGTACTTCAATCCAAGTCCTCACACCTTGGGTCCCTATTTTGCAAAAGCAATAAGCAACACCTTCCTGCAGTAACACAGATKCAGAACTGAGAGCAGACTTTGTGAGGAAGCAAAGGGAAACAAAAGGAAGGAAGCAAACCAGTCCAGCACTGAGAGACACTGGGGTGTACAATGGCTGTCAGTTCTCACAGCTCTTCTGTCTCTGGTACCTGCCACCAATAGTGCAGGCAGCTTGGCTCCATACCCTTTATAAGCTCATTGTAGCCACAACGACAGCAGAGAGTAAAACCTATGAAATGAAAACTTGTGTCTTGTACTGTATGCAAGACAAGTCTTTTAGCCTACCTTTAGCTTGCTTCTGGAGATAAGCTTTTGAAGGCATCCACTGAAGATTCTGACATTTCCTCATTCTAAAAAGAACAAGTCATGAAATCAGAAGAAAGATGTAGACATTGAGGGCAGTCTGTAAATACTCAACAGGAAAAACTGAACATACCATTATCACCATACACACTACTTTTGTTCAGACAAAACCAAGTACTCTTGGAGTGGGACTGGATTAGGGGACCAAACCTTTATCTAACTTTATTCAACTTCATTCCTATTTGTCTTATACTTGGCACATAATGTCTTCTGCAAATGGGGMTAGACTTTGTTTCTACATCCATTCCTGCAGCAGAGGAAACCCAGCCCAAAGCCTAGGCAAAGCTGATGAGAGCAAGACTCCTTCCAACCTGCAAAGTATTCTCACACAGCAATTTGCACAGCAAGGCCTCATAAATAGCTCTCATACCACAATAATCTAYTGGTGCCACCTTAGTTGTAGCCTTTTCAGACAGATTATCTTGTCTGGTAAAATCAATTTAATACAGCAATTYAAAAAAGAAAAAGTTTCAGTCTAAGTGATATGTATAAAAAATGACAGAAGAAATCAAGGAAGAGGGGTATTTCTTAATGCTATCCATAGACAACTTTGATATATAAAGTGTGTATATAAGCTAGATAAACACCATCTTGAAAACACAAGGTCTTCGTGAATGCAGTTTGGGAAACTAAGAGAGAAATATTTACGTGTACATTGCCTTCCTTGCAAAATCCTGTTCTGCCTAACAGAAGCCACTGATCTCACACCGAATAATTTTCAATGCTAGACTGAGGAGAATAAACCAGAAGAGAACTCCAGAGAAAGAGCTCATTACGAGTGCCCCTTGAACTGTGGTCTTGAYTCTCAAACTGTTGATAGTCCCCAGGTCAAGCTCAGTCCAAGCCTATGACACAGGCCAAATCTGCTGTTTGTGGCCCAGAGCGTGGSCACATTATCCCACTCAGAGCAGGGATTAGCTCAGCAGTTTCTCAGACACACTTACTTGCAGCACTGCTTCTTTATATTGCGCCCACCRAACTTGGGTTTGTCCAGACAGTTGGTGCAGACGCCACAATCCTCTGGAACCTGGCAGCCCGAGCACTGTCCGCAGCGCCGCGAGCGCCGGCCCTTCTTCACTGGAGGCTCCTGCTGGGCCTTGTTCCTGGTGACCGGCTTRATTGGCTTGATAGGTGGAGCAAGAGGTTCAGCCTCTTCGGAGCCAGCTATCGATGACTTATCTACCAAAAAAACATTCCTAATGTGAATTTGCTGATGCCAAAGAATGTCGCAGGGGTGTCTAATTTAAGCCATGAAGCCTAAGTTCATCTCAGAGCCACAAAGGTGCGTGTGATTGTGTGTACACACATCAGTACACATGTACATGCCCACACACCTCTCAGGACACAAGCTTGCTGCAGAACACACATATTTTAAACACAATTCCTAATAGCTTAGAGGATTAACCCTGAGTGGCACTGTAACAGAGAGCCCAGAGCTSTGGAACACACTTTCCCTTGTTAATCACTTGAAGTCCTCATTTTAAGCAGTCAGCAGAAGCCAGCTGAAAAGGAGAAAGYCCAACTCACCATCGTTGCCCATGGAAGACAGTATCTTCTCCCTCTCTTCCCACGGTAAGGCACTCAGAGTGGGCATGTCATCAGGAAACACCGCTCGCTTGCGGCCCAGGGCAACAGCCGCTCTCCTGCAAACATGTTTAATTCGTGGTCCTCGCACTGACGTTTCTGATGAATCACTCTCTTGCCCCTAGGTTTCAGAACATGAGAGCAGACAATATTCCTAAGAAAGTTACCAAAATGAGGCTGAAAAACATGCAATGGAAACTTCTAAATGAATTCTATCTTAGCTTGAACTTTGCAAGAATCAGGACAAAAACAAAGGCTGGGCCTTCTAAGCTTCAGTTAATCCAAGAGAGGATAAATGCAAGAGAATAAGAGGTTTGACTCAATTGGAATKACAAGCTAAGTCTCTATCCACTACTGGAAAGCCAACTTGGTCATGAAGCCACGTTATCAAGGCACTGACATCACAAAAATCAGAGTCCACTGGAACTGGAGCAGCACTTGGTGTTAACTGATCCAGCAGAAGCTAGCAGTAGATGAGGCTGTTTTGTAGCTGCTGATGTTTCAGATGAGGGAGGGGCTTGGGTTTACTGAGGTGCTAAACAAATGGAGAATTTTAGTGCAATCTTCCATGTTTTGGTAAGATTCTGAAATAYCTCCCACTGAGAAAGCTATCCCAAATAAGCACCTGGGAGAGTCTGGGCTCCTGCTGCACCCAGCCAGTCACAGAGACACATGGGCATCTTGATTTCAGAGACAAACAGCTGAAGGCTTCTTCTACTTGAAATATGTACTAGTGATTTTCAACAGGACAAGTTCAAAGTAGGATGCACTCTAGCAAAAAAAAAAAAAACCAACTTGGAAAAAGGAATACCTGTGCTTTTGGCTGATCTGCTTGTTTGAGGGACTTGCTCTTCTCAATCTTGTACAGCTGGGCTTTTGCCTTTTTCAGAAGACTGGCTACCCTCTTGTCAGTCATTGGCAGTTTGTCTGCCTGAGCCAACATAGAACTGATGGAGGAAGCAGAATGTTTAACAGTGCTTGATGAAGGAGCAGAAAGACGCAGAGCTTTTTCTTTCTCCARAGATGGCAGAGTGGGGCTGAGGTCCAGGTCTGATTTGTCCAGCCCCCCTCTACCTTTCTTGGATGTTTTGGTTTTGACAGCTGCCGTATCTACCAGAGCAACAGTGGAAACATCTGCCGTGGAATCTACTGCCGTAGACTTCTTCCGCCCAGCAGGTTTTTTGGCAGATGATGATGCTGCAGCATCTTCATTGACTTTTTCTTTGGGCATTTTACCTACAGGAAACAAAGCAGTGCTACTCTGTATTTCTGACCCTTTTCTCCTTTTCTCTTTCCTCGACTCCCGTTTGTTCTCCTTTTCTCTCTCTCTGTCTTTCTCTCTGCTCTTGTCCTTCTCCAGGCCTTTGTCAACATCTTTATCTTTGGAGAGCTCTTCTGCTGCCCTGTCCTTGTTTTTGCCTCTCTCTGTCTGGGGACTCGATGTGAACCAGGGGAAGAGAGGATTAGGGCTACTAGATGAGAAAGGCTCTGCTGGAGTGCTCGTCTGCTTCCTTGGTCTCTGGCTTCTTTCTGCTGATTCCCCAGACTGTGACAGGGAATGGGAGGGAAAAGCAAAAGTTGAATTTAAGGCACTAGTGGCAAGAGAACTAACTGAAATACTAGTTAATGAGGAAGAGACAGAAGACTGYGGGGTGAGAGTTGCCAGGTCAGAGGTACTGAGCCTTCCACTCCTCGTCCTCATGGAGTGCGAAGGAGATCTGGGCTCTGATCGGATGGGGCTGAAGGCTTTCCTCTTGCGTCTGCGAGAGGATGTGCCCGTGGCAGAGGTCCCTGCAGCAGCACGGCCCACGGAGGAGGGCAGCGTCACCGACTCGAAGATGCGCGAGTGGGCCTCGCTGGGTGTGAAGCGTGGCGCTCGCAGCAGAGGGCTTCTCTTGTGCATGTCAAACCTGGCTCCAGAGTGCAGGGAGAAGAGGCGCGTGGGAGCTGTGGCACCGGCTGYCGAGAAGCCAGAGGCAAAGCCAACGTCCTCCGGGGTCAGCGGCGGGGGCCTGAAGTTATCAAATATCGGTTTGCGAATAAGCCCCTCTTTGGCATACTTTGCTGATGAGAAGTACTGYGGCTCTGACCTGGAATGTTTCAGGGAGGTCCACCTAAAGGTTGGCTCTCGCAGAATTGACTTGCGTTTCTCTTGCATTGGCGCAGCAGAAGCAGGAAGAAAGGGGGAGGCTAAAGGTATGGTTGGAGGCATGAGCCAAGGAGTGTGGTCAGAGATGCTGGAGGGGGGCTGCAGGGGCGGGGGGGGAGTGAGCAAAGGGGGAGGTGGAGAGGAGGAGGACTGCTGCTGCGGCACACTTGGTAAGGCTGACAGCTTCTTTGCAGTCCTCTGGCCAAAACTTCTTTCTGTTATTGAAAACCTTCTGTTTCTCCTATCACTGTTATCGTTTTCAGGGGACTGAGAAACAGGCAAGGGAGTGTGAACTTCTGGAGTATTGCTCCGCTCCTCAGAAAGCATCTGCATCTCCTCCGAAGCCTGGGAGTCTGTAGATGTGTCCACGCTGGGGCTGCTGGACCGTGAGGAATCTGAAGACATCTGAGACGAATGCTGAGAAGCAGCACTGGACTTTTCACTAGAGCCACAAGATGTAGCACTGAACCTGCTGTTTGGTGTGGATTCTAGTCTGGATATTTTAATAGGAGGATCGTAGTCTTCATCCTCAATAAACCGTTTGGGTGTTTTGATAATCCGTGAAGAGATTGCACTCACGACTGGCATGATGAACTGTCGAATATTTTTGAGCTGGGTTCTCCCTTTCCTGCCCTGCAGTTTGGCTGCTTCTTTCTCAATCTTTTTTTGTGCTCCCTTTTTAGCCCTCTGCAAGAGTTGCTTAGCAATTGCAGCATCTGTCCTTTTGGTGGAAGGTATAATCCTAACAGGTTTAATTCTGCGTGGACTCTGTCTCACAGCAGCCTTCTCTTCCTTCGTAAGAGGTGGCGTGCCATCCTTTTCTTTGCGAATCCTCTGGGGTTTCTCCAGCTGTGAGTTTATGACTAAAGTTGAGGAAGTCTTTAAACGCTCAGAGGATGGTGGCCTGCCTCTCCGGCGCACGATCTGAACACTCTTCCTCCCTATCTGAAGTTTTGCCCCTGGCTTAAATTTAGATTTCAGTGGGGAAAGCTTACTAGTTCTTAATTTCTTGATTTTAGTAGCTTGCTGAAATGTAGTGGATGGTGACCTTTTGATTTTTTTCAGACTCTCTTTTTCTTCTTTGCTGCCCTTCTGAATGTCTGACATGTCCTTCTCCTGCGACAATTTGAACTTCACGCTTGTAAGTGTTGGAGGTCTCCCTCGTCTTTTTTCCCCACTCTTGGACTCCTTCTTCTTTACTTTCTCCATGGATGTGGTTTCAGACTTGCTCGAAGGGGAACATACTGATGAAGAGTCTGACAGCACAGCTGAACTTCGGTCAGAACTGCTCCGAGGCCTCCCGCGAGGTTTCCGTGGACTAGATTTAACTGCAGGGGAAGTAGAGGATGCAGGGAAGATATTAAACTTCTCCAGGTCACACAAGTATTTACTCAGTCATGCTGCCCAGTCCTGCAACTTAAACTCACCTGTGGGGGACCTAGTGGGACTTCGTACTTTGACTTCTTCATCTGAACCAAAACCTAAAAACTGTTCATCCTGCAATGAGAAAACAGATGGAAGTTTGAGGACATGGATATTTATGTTAAAATGAACTCCATTGTGATCGAAGCACAAAAGGATTCTAGAGGATTTTTCTTCCCCAAAAAAGATACTGGCATTTGTTCTTCTAACAAACAATTGCTAAAAAGAAAAAAAAAAAACAACCAAACTTTTTATACACATACACAGCAACTACAGTTTACAGCTATGGAACAATCAAAAGGAGTCACAGGAAAACAAAGGACAAATATATACAGAAACAAACCCTTAATACATAAAATCTGCTGCTCACATCAACCAACAAAGCCTCCCTCCTGTAAGCTATTATTCAAACCACCCTAAAGACACACTCCAGCAAAAGAAGTGTTTCTGTGTGTACTATTCTAGTACAAACCTAGCCCAATTTCCTGCAAACTTATGTAAATCATCTTTTTTAATTCACTTCAGACTTGGTCTTTAGGAGAGATGAAACCCTGACTKCTGCTGTGAAGCCCTTTCCTATGAAAAGGCATGAAGTTAAAGGCTCACTGTMCACATTCAGGCAGGTGTGTCAGGAGTCTCTAAGTGTCAATCCAGTTCATCTGCGACCCAAATATGTAGTGACACCTTTTTGTTTATACATCATTCCACCTTCCCCAGTCCATTTTCACCTCAAGTATTTACGCTGGTCAGTCTTAACTTTCCWGTGAACTCTGGAAACAGAGATGCCACTAGTTGCTTTTCCTTTCAAAGCACTGTGTGATGTGGCTGCTAAGCTTTGACAAGAGCAGGAACTGCAAGAACAATATCCTGATGTGAAAAGGGACAAGACTGTGAAAAGAGAAGGTGAGCTGCACCAAAAAGATCATTTGTGTTCTGCCTCATCCTTCGTACATGGAACTCCTACTTCATCTACTTATAGGGCAGACCAGGAAGAGCACCTTGGCTACTCACACCACAGTCTGGTTTTAAAGAAACGGAACCATATGCAGTAAGACCTGCATCTGTACCTACAGGAGAGTCATCCTGTGATAATGCTCCAGCCAGCCAAATACAACACACATGCCCCTGGCTGCAGTTAGCCACTGTAAGCTGTCACCAGCCCATGCATACACCTCCTGGAGTGAGGGGTGGCCCTGCCCAGCTCACATCGCTGCCACGTATCTGCTCTTTGCACTTCCAGCAGTGATGCCAAAAAGCAGAAAAAGCCATGATAAAGCAACATAAAAAATACAATTATGCCAGAAGATACTGCTTCTGCCTGAGGCACCTTGCATCACATAGAAGCCCTGAAGGCCATTCACAGAAAGGCAGT
>NW_026623614.1:252511-258248 GCF_030028575.1 Malurus melanocephalus
CCTGCTGCTCTGGAACACGTGGGCTCCTGCAGGATGTAAACACTGCTGTGCTGGGCAGCGCTGCAGTCCGGGATGTGGGCAGGGAAAGGGATCCCAGCCCGGACAGAGCCATGGGCTGTCAGTGGACACAGTGTGGGCTGAAACCCAGAGAAGGCACAGAGAGGTAACGAGTATCTGAACAGGCAGCTTTAGAAATGCTAAGGGATCAGCTGCTCACCCCGTGCGATTTCCTGACTTGCACTGGCCTCCAGGTTTCTGTGGCTGCTACAAATCTTTTCTTCAAGTTGTTATTCTCGGTCCTGCAGTCATTATTATTTTATCTCTAGCCATTAAATTAGTATATGCCACGTTTTTGACAATCACCTGTCATAATCCACTATTAGAACTTGCATTATTTTCAAACTGAGCTGTTATCTTATTATTGTTATTTTCCAATGGGATACATTAATTCTGGCTTTGGCCCAATAGCCTGGGAATGATAATTTTTTCCATTTCTTACCAAGCAGTCATCAAAAGCATCTACAGCAAAAACGCTCCTTCCACAAAATGATCCCTTTCACTTAATTTACAACCACAAGTAGTATGACCAATATGCCACTTGTGTTTGCTTGTTTGGTTACATTCATGAGCGTATTGGTGACCTCAAAACAGTCTCTGTCGCTATCTGAGAAGGCAACCCTGTGACCTGTCTGGGATGATCAAAAAAGCCACTAAATGTCACTAAGCATTTGCCAGCCTAAACCATCCAATTGGCCATCACACACCAAAATTCAGCTTTGAGGCAAACTAGGCAGGAATAGCTTCCTTCCAGTTTTTCAGAAGTGACTACAAAACATGACAGATGGAGAGTGATTACAATCCATAGAAATTTTGAAAGGCCTCATTTACCTGAAAAAGAATAAACCGATGCAAAAAAAGGCCACTCAGGATTATAAATTTAAGGATGAGGGAAGGCTCGCCTCGTGCAAACATGAMGACTATCCAAGCAGGCATGGGATGATCTCTCAGTGGGCAGCAAAGCTTCCACATACATCTTTCACTCAAACATTACACTATCCCAACTGGGTTCAACTTTGGTGTGCAGATGAAGAAGGACTTTTCCTGAAGTAACCCGGCTACTAAAGAACAGAGGAGTTGCACGCAAATGTCTATCACAATGCTCTTGAGCAAAATCACTTTTCAAAGAATTTCCAACCAAAGATCTCAGAGGAAAATCCATCTTCAAAGGAGAAACTATCCTGCAGGCACTGACTGATGYTCTGATCTCTGTCCGAGGAATCACAGTATCAACCATACCACTATGGATCTTTGAAGTTGCATGGGACTGTCACCAGCACTAAACCAGCATTGCAGTTGCTCAAATCAACACCTGAAAAACTTATTTCMCAACAGTCACCTGACCAATGCTGTACTTCCCATTCCCCATCCTGGGTTTGGCCCCAATTAGACAGCACCTCACTTTCTTGGAAATGGATAAGCTATTTTTAGAAGCTCATTCAGATGCCTGCTTAGTGACTACAGCACAATATCTACCAGACTCCTCTGCTTTCAGAAGAGTAAACACCCTTGGAGGTTGGCAATTAGTAACCCCGAGACAAACACGGGGTGTTGGGAGCACAGTGGAATCCTCTGGGAGTTCTTCCCAAGCCATTACTTGTGATGCCACTTAAATAATAAATACTGGAGYGACTGGGGTGACCATTATGCACCAACTCAGATGAGGGGCCACCCRTCCTTTCACTGTTTAATTCAACAAAAGCTCTGATCAGGAATGACACACAGACTKTGCTGGGGCTTCATCTCAGTCCAGCACCGACCTACAGAATCCATCCTGAGAGCACTGAACAGTGCTGGCCCGGCCACCTCCACATGACAACCACCAAACTACACCCCTGCAGCCCAGGCACCACCCATGTGACACCCTCAGCCATCACCCAGGGTAATACAATGGGAATTAGGGCTGTCGCTTCCAGTCTCCAGGTTTTTTTACAATTAGAAAGAATATATTGCTCTTTATGGGTCTGAGGCTCAGCAAGGTTGTGATTCAACTGTGTCACTGAGCACAGAGATGTGTTTTACCAAGAGCCCTGGTTCCAACCTGGATGAGAAATTCTGATTTATGCTCTCCAATCTGAATACAGAGGAATGCTCACTAGAACACCTGAAACACTCTAATTCTGGTCACAACAAGTTTTCCATAGTACCATTTCCAAGGAAGAGGGTCAGTCAAACCCTCACCTAGAAGGGTTCAGCTTGCAGACAGTGAGAGAATAACTCTAGAGTTGCTGTATGGATGCATTAAAAAACTCTGTTGTGGTGGTAAACTCATCTTTCACTCCTAAACATTTATTTCCTAAAGAAACAGTACTAAAGTCAAACTATGCTTTGTAGCTCACATTGGGGAGAACAGCTAACCACGCTCTGGCAATTTTTCAGTATCCCTGAGAAGCGATGAACCAACAACTCAAGGAGTTACCCACTCTCTTCCCTGGTTTCCTTCACCATGGTGCTGTGAAACCTGCAGTTCAGCACTCTGATGTCAGTATAGCAGTGCATGGCCAAGCACTGTTGCAAATATGTCCCGGGAGCTTTCCACCTGAAGGAAGCACAATGTCCAAAAGCCCTGAAATAAACTCGTCACTATATTGCTGCTGCTCTGAAATTGCCTTACCTGCCCACTGCTGTACACAGTGGGATGAACCACACCACCTTACATTTGAAAACAGCTTCCCAAATTCCTAACAAACTTCCCCAAATTGCTCTTCTGAGGGTTTGGAGCACTGCACAAAGCTGACCAAAGCACAGAAACAGAAACATCACCAAGATGGTTAAAACATACTTTATTTTCACATGTCTGACGAAGCAGCACCTGAATCTTCAGGAARGGGAAAGTGCACAAAGGAGCCTCCATCTCTTGGGCCATGATCTGCAGCATATTTACCTCATGCCTCTTGTTTGATATCAAAASCTGCAGCAGCCCCCTCCCTGTGCACATGCAGTGACCACCCCAGCCAGGAAAGGAAGGGCTCTACACCTCCAACTCACACATTAACGCTCGGCAGTTTGACAGTAATCATCTAACACTAGGAGAGGAAATTTTGAGGCAAATGGAAGGAATTATCTGTACACCAGGCACGATCCTGGTGGTGGTATGGAAGCTATTCCTTACTCACGACATACATCTACTACATTTCCAGATAYGCCAGCCATTGGTGAACACCCACAACTCCAACATTCACTTCATAAAGCCTTACACCCCTTGTATAATTACCATGRTACCAGAGACACCACCATCACCACCACTGCCAAACTTGAGCTTCTGCAACTTTCAGCCAGCACAGACTTATGGTGGTAACTGTCAGCACACATCCAGCACACTCAACTTCTATGTCCCAAAGCTTCAATCACATTTCAGGCATGGGCAGGGAGCTCTGAACTGACAGGCAGAGCAGATATTTAACAACTCCATTTATGCTTCTTTCATACCAAATACTGACATAATAAAGAAAAAACAACCAAATTGTTTCTTATTCCTACGGTGCTACTCACACCAAGCTGAAAGGTCAGCACACAATACAAACACTACTGTTCAACCAGCTAGAGCGTCACTGTGCAAAAAGTCCCCCCAGCAACTCTTGTGATGTTAAAATCAAGTATCAGAACGTGGCTCCTTTAATGTGAGCTGGTTTCGAGATAACTCAGCGCAACACTGAGCTGCAGCAGAAGACAACGGTTTGTACAAAGTGACCTGGATCTGAGAAGAATGCCCTGACACCCCAGAATTCAGGTACCTTTTAAACGAGAAATTAAGTCTACTACATACTACAAAACAGCCAAGGAGACAAGGGAAAGGCTGAGTCCAATCCTTGTTCTGGACAACGTTTCTCCTCTGTCTAACTTGGTGGCAATAYCTGATTTCAACAGGTACTTACACAAATGCACAAAGGAATGAGGTAGGAAAAAAAAAGCATGCAGAGCAGAAGTTATACATAAAAAGGTAACGTGGTTCCTTCCTCTGATCAGCACTGGCTCCTGACCCCAAAGCAACTACTCAAGAGTTCATTCCTGTCACTGGCCAGGAGAACAATGTCCTTTGAAGCAAAAATATTTTGTTTCTTGAGCATCACCAAAGGAACCAAGTGGCTGAGTTAACTCCAYCTGAATGTTTGCGAGGATCTGCTCTCTGAGTATGCCCAAGAGCATCAGCATGCTGCAAATCAAGAGTGGGGGAAAACATCTGGGGTCTGCCCCTGCCTGGCTCATGAGGGGTCAGGTGAAACTCAACCTATAGAAACCAAGCCACAAATCAATGTTTACCATTACTTTCCACTGCATATACTATGTTATTAGAGAGAAGGTTTAAGGAGCTAAACAGAAAAGTGATGTAATAAGTAGAATTCCTAAAATCCAGGAGATGCTCTGTTTATCAGCTGCCACACCTTGAATGCATCCAAGTTATTTTATTTTAAAGCAAAAATAYCCTAAAGGCCAAACTCAAAAAGATATCTCAAAGATGTTGTAGGGCTTTTTTGAGATGTAAAAATATACCTTAAGACAACTGCAATTAAACAAAGCACAGCCCAATGTCATCTTTGCAAAAAAAAAAAAAAAAGAAAGAAAGAAAGAAAAGGAACAAAGCAACTTGCCTCCCCCCACATGAAAAACCTTCTGAGTTGTTAACTTTGTGGTCAACTTGGTTAGCCAGATCTCAGTCATTTCTATCCCTCAACTAGCACTGGTGAGATATTAACTGCTTCCCAGAGGACTCCAGGAATTCCATCAAGCCATGCCTACTGCAAACAGAAAAAAGTGAAGTACACCAAAGGGCAGCCCTAAGATGCTAGTATAAATGAGGGTGGTGAAAGTGCACAGGTGACAGTAAGAGTGTCCCTGTGCTCAGCTCTGGGTGTGCAAACATAACCCCGTYCCTCCAGCATCTCAGCCCTCACGAGCTGCCACTCTGCAGGCAAGGAATTCCTCCAGATCAGCTGTGAGCAAAGAGCTCCACTTCATGGCATCCAACAGAAAATGCCAAAACCAGGCTGGAAAAATACCAGAAAAATTGTATTTTCATGTGTGTTTCAATAAACTCTGCTACSGTCAGTGATGGAAAAGGAAAACAACTGCTCTTTATATAGGCAAAAMCAGAAAGCTGTTCACCTACCCTACAGCTGACAACCTGCCTGGAGGAGCCAGAACTGTCCCTTCAAAAATCAATAAAGGYCCTCTTGCTACAAAGGACCCGGGGAATTCTCCTGCCGGCACAAGGATGCTGCTAACGAGTGATACAAAACTGGAGGAGAGGAACGCTGCAGCTCRTAGTAACACACCCCCATCATGTTCTGTCAGTAGGTGGGTTTTTGTCACACTCCCACTCCGGCTGCCTTAGAAAGGCTTTAAAAAAAATAAAGGCAGCGAAAAAGCAACTACAAGGAAAAATATTTAAAAAATAAAATTAAATTTAAAAAGGTGAGCCAGCGCTCCGAACGGCCTCGCACCGGGCCCGCCGCCCCATGCTCCGCCCGGGCATCCACGGCGGCGAGAGGGAGGAAGAGGAGGAGGAGGAGGAGGAGGAGGAGGAGGAGGAGGAGGAAGAGGAGGAGGAGGAGGGCCGGAGCGCGGCACCCACCGGCAGCCCAGCCCCCTCCAGCCCCCGCCGAGCATCCTCCGCACCGGGGAGCACCGGGACTCCCCCGGCCCCATCCATCCATCCATCCATCCATCCATCCATCCATCC
>NW_026623614.1:258958-271852 GCF_030028575.1 Malurus melanocephalus
GGCGGCCCCAGCCGCCGCTGCCGGGCCGGGCGGGGAAGCGCCACCGACCGCTGTGCGCCATCTTTACTGAGAGGCGACGAGCCAGAGAGCGGGGCCGGGCCGCGCCCCGCGCCCTGCATAGCGCCTCGCCGGCCCGCGGAGGCGCTGCATAACATCAGGCGCCATGCAGGTTGTGGGGTTCCACCATCCCGCCGCCCGGGCACATGAATAGGCCATACTSCAGCAGTGCTAGGCCAGCATAACGCTGGGCGATATGCAGGGTTCCAGCCCCGAGCCCCAGTGCAGCCCCCCGCCGTGGATAGCTCAGACTCCGGTCGCCGCAGCCCCTCATAGCTCGCAGTGCCATACAGGCGCGGGGCTCCTCGCGAGCCCGCCCCGAAACCTGTCTGACATATAACCGGGCCGCAAGCTGCCCGCATAACCCCGACGGCGATGCCGAGCGGGAGCACGAACCGCCGGSGCCCAGGACCGCGCATACGGCATAGCCTGCGCTGCCGACCCCCTGCATACAGCCGGGCCGTATGCGGGGCGCGGGGCGGGACCCCGGGCCCAGCATGGCACAGCCCGCGGCCCCCGGAGCGCTTCGCGTCCCCGGGACTGTCCGGTGCTCGGCCCGGTCCCTGCACCAGGACTGCGGCCACGAGCTGCGCTGCTGAGGACGGGCGGCTCCAGCCCACCTTCCGGCCCCGCCACCCGCCGGTGCCGCGTTCCGCTGCCTGCCATCCCCGGGAGGAAGGTGACGGCGACAGCACCGGGCTGCCAACCTCGTTGTGACAGCACAGCGAGAACAGAGTTAACATCCAACAAGTGCCCGTCGTACTCCCTGAGAGCAGCACTGTAAACACTCGCATCAGGTGTAAATCCCTCTGCTTGGGGACATTAAATACCCATTTTCCTCCGAAGTTCACCAGTTGAAAGGAGCAGGGGCGGGGAGGAGACTGTCCCCGAGAGAGGCAGCCAAACACTGTTGTGGTTTTAGAGAAGTCGGAGAAGATGCTGGATCCTTTGGGGTCACAGACGCTGTTTCTGCCCGGAGTTCTGCTGTGGGAGTAGGGCTGAGGGGGACTTCTCTTGAAAATTTCCAAGGAACTAAAATTAAGAGGTTTCTTCCTCTCTAGAAACTGTGGAAGGGATAAGAGCATTTCTGAGCTCTGAAMTCTTTACTAGTGAAGCTTAATCCAATCCTCCCACCAAAGCATTTGCCAGGCCAGTGCTGGTGAGAGCTGGAGCTCCCTGAATGTCCACCAGAAGCTGCCTCAAGAGAGGCATGCACAGGCAGGAACAATCAGAGACAGGCAAGTGTTTGAGCCTGATCACACAGGGATGCTCTCAGTGATGTCCTCTTGGGTTCAGAATCCTCCTTCCAGCCATGCTCACACATTAAATCCCATGTGTGATGTCYGTCTCTCCCTAAGGAACACACGCTGCACACACCCACAGCGGGGCCTGGCCCATTCCCCTCGCTGGTCTCCACCTGCTGCTGGAAGGGTTTGTGATGACAGCAGCACAAAGCTCCTGGGGAGGGACAGTTCTGGCAGTTCAGCCATCACTCAGCCCTGCTCACCTCGAGCATGTGGCACAGCCCTGGGCAGCTTTGTGGCTCTTTGGGAGGAAGCCTCACCTCCATGGGGAGTGAGCAGTCACAAAGCCCTCTCCAGCACAGAGAGGAGAGCCACACCAGGCAGTCATGGAATTGTGGCCAGGCTGGTGGCAGAAGCAGGTGACTCACCARGTTTTGTACATAACCAAATAGGACTGGCTGACAATGTGCAAGGTGGTAGAACCCTGGACAGCTCAACCTTTGGCTGCTGGGAGCTGASCTGACATGGCAAAGGTCTGCTTATCTTCATGGTGCACCAGTCAGACATAAACCAGCAGAGCTGTCTGTAACCGTGCTACATTCCCTATGCAGTAAGCCAYGGAAATTGCTCTTTATAATGTAGAAAGTACTGGAATGTGGTTTTGATTCCCACTAGCTGATGGGAAGTACATTCAGGAACAAATGGAATATTTCCCTTTGCAGTCTCTGTTTGGATTTGGGGCTCTCAGACCTCCCCTGGAGCCACTGCTGGTGCAGTGAGTGTCCCAGAGCAAAGAGGACTCTGGTGACCAAAAGTGGTGTCACCAAAGCAGCTTTGGAACCCTTGGGACTGGCCCTCAGACCCCTCTTGAGGAGCCATCCCTGCCAGCATTGCCCCCAGGATAGCCTGACACCTGTCAGAGTGCCAGACAAGGACCACAAGAGCTCAATATGGGCTTCTGGTTTATTATCACAGACCCCCTTACAGACCCAGCACTGCAGCRCCGCTGGCATTGCTGAGGTTAAGCATTCACACATTGTACCCAATGAGGCCGCGCTTGCCGATGATCTCCCCGATGTAAAACCACATCAGCACCTCTGTGGCCACCAGGCCATTCCTCAGCGCGTCCTGAAAGGAAAAAGCCACTGGTTAAATCCCAGGCTCCCACAAAAGCTCCTCCATCACTCATGCAGCCACAATCACACCCTTCAGCAGTTCTCAAGGCRAAATCCCACAAGTGGAGCAGTGTTTGCCATGTTCCACCACTCCTCAACACGTCCCATCTCAGAGATGTTCTACAACATCCAGTACACGGTCAGCTGTTGTTCGTGGCTTTTTACAGTCCTTTAAAGGATCACTTCTTAGCCCACACAGGGGAAACACATTAATTTCAAGGCCAACTGATAACACAGCTGATCCAGAGGGCTGGGCTGATTCAGCCAGCTATGGACACTYGCTCCTCTGGGACAGAAAACTATGAGACCTGAGGGGAACAATCACAGCCTGGTCCAGGCAGGGAAGAGTTAAAGCAAAGCCAATAAAATAAAACACTTTAAACTCTCGGCTCCTGAGTTCCTTGAGTTGGTATGTTGACAACAGTTCCCGCTGCCTGGCAGGGCAGGAGCAGAGCATTTCSCTGCCTGGCTGTTACGCTCCCGCGGGAGCACCGTGCCCGGCCCGTACCCGGACGGTGAGCTGCGCCAGGCGGCCGCTCTGGAACGCCCTCACCAGGCCCTTCATGCTGTCGATGGCGCGGGGGATCTCGGCGGGGGTCGGCGGGGCCAGCTCCACCTTGGCGTAGTACCAGAACGTGGCCAAGCGCGGCTTCGAGTAGGTCACGGCGGCTGCGGGGATGGGACCGGAGGGACGGTTTTGCAAAGGGCGGGAGCCCCGGAGGCCTCCCCGGGCCCGGGCCCCGCTGCCCCCGCCCCTGTTCGCCATCCCATCCCAGCCCCTCCGCTCCGCTCCCTCCTGCCGGCCCTTTCCCTCCTCAGCCCATCCCATCCCGCTCCCCTCCCGCTCCCCTCCGGTCCCCTCCGGTCCCCTCCCGCTCCCCTCCGGTCCCTCCGGTCCCTCACCGCCGATCAGCTCCGGCCCGCGCTGCACGAGCCGCTGCACGAGCCCCTGCGCGGCCTTGGCCATGGCTGCGCTCAATGTCACCGCCCTCACCGCGCCGGCGTTCGCCGAGGACAGCCCGCAGCGAGGACCCCGCGCCGCGTGCGCCGGGCGGGGCGGGGCAGGGGGGCGGGGCAGGGGGCGGGGCCTCCGCTCGGACCGGCGCAGTGCGGGGAACGGGCCCGCCCGGGGCATCCCAGAGCCATCCCGGGCCACCAGTGCGGGGAACGGGCCCGCCCGGGGCACCCTGGAGCCATCCCGGGGCATCAGTGCAGGGACCGGGTCCATCCCGGGACACCCCAGAGCCACCCCGGGCATCAGTGCGGGGAACGGGCCCGCCCGGGGCACCCCAGAGCCATCCCGGGCCATCAGTGCAGGGACCGGGCCCGCCCGGGGCACCTCAGAGCCATCCCGGGCCATCAGTGCAGGGACCGGGTCCATCCCGGGGCATCCCAGAGCCATCCCGGGCCACCAGTGCGGGGAACGGGCCCGCCCGGGGCATCCCAGAGCCATCCCGACCCTCCAGTGCAGGCACCGCTCCCGCCCCGGAGCCACCCCGGCCACCACCGAGCGCAGAGAGGCCTTTCCACAGCTCCCGGTGCTGCCAGAGCTCCAGTACCAGCTGTAAGATGATCTCGGTTTAATTTCCACGGTCGCCACTCCCGACACCCATTGAGGAAGTAAACCCTGCTATACCCCTGGCACATAAAAATGTCCCCCTCGTGTTCATCCCCCCAGCCTGCCCTAGGAGCGGCTGGAGGCATTGCTTCTACCAAGTCAGTGATGGTTACAGTTTAAACACGGAACAGAGAGAGGTGTTTGGTGTTGCTGGAAAAGAAGGTGGCCAACACAAAGAGCAGGTGATAAGAGGGCCAGGGCAGCACATCATGAAGAAGCTGTGTTCTTCCCCGAGGCTGAGGCTCAAAGCTCTAGTGCAGTGGAAAGTCTTAGTATGAAAGAGTGAGTCTTGCAAGGAAAAGAGAGAACAAGGGCCGACAGGGAAGGTCCGAGGAGAGACTCCAAAGGCAGTGGCAACGCATTAAATGTGGTCATCACTAGGGTGGCAACTGCAGCCATTGCTCCAGCATGGCTGTGATCTCGCCTGTGACAGGAGGTTTGGGGACAAGATCTGGTTTTTAGTTCAGCGTGTCCTCCAGCTCCTCCTCCTTCTGCTTTTTCCTCTCTGCAAGCCATCGCTGGATCTTCTCTTTCAGCTCTGTGTTTGGTCTGATCTGGTCCATAGTGAGGGGGCTCCGATTGAAAGGATCTGTCTGATCGCTGAAAAACAAAACATCAAGGAGATTATTCGGACACTCCTGGTCTTAGAGATTAAAAAAAAACAAAAAAGAGAGACAAGGAAGAGTCATTGGATATGTAAAATAGATGCCCAAAAGTATCAAAGTACGAGGCCTGTGCTGCACACCTGAGGAGGTGTCGGGCTATGGTGGATCGGTCCACAGTGACACGGGAGGAGGGCAGGATGACAGGGTCTGACATCAGAGTGCTCATGATGGGATCCAGGAATTCATCACAGGCATCTGCATAGGTCTCCTCTTCCTGCTGCTGCCGGTCTGCAAGAGACTGCAGAACACACGTGGCTTTGAGGGATTCAGCCTCCCCGTTCTTCAAAACACAGGCAGCATTCACAGCTCTGTGCAGGCAGAGCCACCTGGACCTGGGATCAAGCTCCACTCCCAGAAATCCAGCCCACAGCAAAGATGCAGCAATACACAGAGGGAAAAGGACACAGAGAGCCAGCTCCACCTTTTTTTTTWATTAAAATTCCCTCCAGTGCTCACCTTGATCCTCTCAGCCAGGTTAGTAAAAGACACTATCATGTTGCCAGGCTTGTTGATCTTCTTCAGAACCCGCACAGTCTGSGCAAAGAGCGTTGGTGAGTAGGAGCGGCCATCCTTGGGAACTGTGGCACAGAAGTTTTCTTCATCCCTGCACCACAGGTTACAAGAGAGAAAAGGTGTGAGAATCCCCATTTACTGGGGCCACAAAACAGTTCCCACAGCAGCTGCATTCCCATAGCAAAGAACTCTAAACTAAATAAAAGCTTGAGTGTAACTAAGCATTTCTCCCCCAGTATCACCAAGGTGGCCCTGGATGGCTCCTGCCACCCACAGGCTCACTCCCCTTGCTGCCTACCCAAGGTTTAGATAGATGGTGCAGATGTCAGACACGAGCTGCTGTGGCTTGAAGTCGAACTCACTGAAATCCTTCACTTTCAAAGCTCCCATTTTAGGCCCAACCAGGTGTTGCAGGAAGTAGTTTAGCATGGAGATGATGCGCTCGGCAAGRAAAGGATGCACAAACAGGGACTTGATTTCTGGAAGGGAAAATACCAGTTTGCTGAGATTCACAGCAATTCTACCCTGRTCTGACCACCCTGAAACCAAGCTCCTGCCTGCCCACTCCCTGGCAAGGCTCTTCTCTAGGTCCCAGCAGGCAGGAGGAGCTGTTGTCCCTACCTGAAGTGAGGAAGGCCAGAGTGCCAATGGTTTCATTGGACATGATATTGTGGAAGCGTGCCAGCTGCCCAAACATCTGCAGGCTGGACTCCTTCTCACGGCGAGCCTCAGGGGACAGGCTGTCCCACTCGCCTCGGTCCTTCTCGATCTGCTGAACTTTGATCTTGCTTAGGTACTGCAAGACAGAACACAAGGACTGTTTGGTTGGGTGGTGAAGCCAAGGAGGTCCAGAAACGCTCAAAACCAGATGGGAAACATCCATATCACCCATCTTATCTGCCGGACTCCTGGCAATCAGCTCTCTGGCAGGTAATAGCTCCTCAAAAAAGCCCTTTCTAGCAGCAACAGCAGCTCTGGAAGGAGTGGAGAAACATTCAACATACACCAGGGACATAAGGACACCTGGAATTCCCTTATAATCCCAAAGGAGAACTGTCTAGATACAGAAGGYCTTTATTAGGATAAAACACCTGCACAAAGACCAAGGGGATTTGAGAATCAAACCCCCAAATGATTGTTTAAAGCCTCAGTATATCCAGATTAGCAACAGGCAGATTTCCCAGCATGCTTCCTCTGTTGCATCTGAAAAAGCCCTTTTGCTCCTCTTGGTTCTGAGCTGCCTCCTGAACCCAGAGAAAGAAAGGGTAACTCGCAGGCAGGGCCCCAGACCCCCCTTCCTCCTGTCTTCACCTCTTCTCCCAGGGCATTGGCCACACCWTCTTGGGATTGCTTCCTGCAAGTACTTACTGCAAAGATTACCAGGCAGGGCCAGGCAAGCTGACCCCCTTCTGGACGTCAGTATTGCACCAGAGAAGAACTTGTTCACGTGATGCTGATGGCACACAAGCCCAGCCTTACCTGTATGGCTTCATCCAACAGGAAAATGGCATCATTCATGAGCAGGTTAAGGAAGCGCAAGAAGAGAGGGGGGCTCATTGCCTCCAGGTTCTCTGAGGCATAATCAGCCAGAGCCTGCAAGGAAAGGGAGAGCAGTGAATGGTGCAGCACAGTCCCAATGGCAGGCCAGGAACCCACGTGCTCCATACAGAGCTGCACATGGGCACACTCAGGCATCACTCTCGCCTCACCTTTATGCTGTCCCGGTAGGAATCGGTGCCCCACATGTACCTCAGGATGGGATACATGGGACGCCGGTAGTTGAACTTCTGYTCAAACTGGTGTGGGTCACCTGGGACAAAGCCAAAGAGCCTTTCACGTGGACAGTCCCCAGCAGGTGCTACACAGGGAGCACCACTCTTCCCCTTGCGTGCTCACCTGTAAACTCGATATCCACAAAGACTTTGATGAGTGCCTCGGCCAGATGGGCAGCGTGCTGGTAAGAGCAGAACACTCGCTTGCGGTGGAACACACTGGAGACGAGTGGGTTCTGAGCCTGATCCAAGTGAGGCATCACAGCTTCCAACACTTCGGCCAGCTTGGCTCGCAGGTGAGGATTTTTCATCCTGCAAGAGAAAAGAGAAAGCAAATCCAGGATGGCATGAGGGCTACGGTGCAGAACGGAGCTGCTCAGGAATCACTCCAGGATCTGTGCCCATCCATGCTTGAGTGCCTGATTGCTACACTGTCTGTAATCGAATGAACACCAGAAATGCAGAAGGCAGGATAATGTCTTATCAGGCTGACAGAACTACTCGGATCTTTTCAGTGGACATCAGAGAGATCAATTCCAGGAGCTCCTTTTAATGGCTGTACCTGATGAGGTTTCTGCATCATACAACCAAACACAYATTTAAGCACTACATCCCATTTGAACCTTGCCCGTGGCCTATAGGCAGGGCTTTGTTCCYCTTGTGTCTCCTGCAGGCAAATTTCAGCTCTTCCAAAGAGAACAACCTGCTCACAGCTACAAAACCAAGCCTCAAGGCAGCTCTGCAAATTCCACTCTGGGTGTTCTGCAACAAGCACCCAGGACTGCACCTACCTCTCCACATCCCCCATGAAAACAGTAACGAAGTGAAGGATGTGCTCCAGGGAATCGGCAGACGTCTCCAAGATGTCATCAGCAAAACGCCGCAGGAAAATGAAGAAGTCACCCAAATTATCGGCAAAGAACTCTGCAAACAGAGATTGTAGCTGAGCCCCTCCCCAGGCAACTGACCTCAMCCTTTTCCAGCCTCCCATCTCCTTCCTCCTCACTGCTCTGATGCTGATTAAGTCTCAGTAACTAACAAGGCTGTATTAAAATCTGCCATGGAGAATGATGCCCAGCCTGAAGCATGAGTAGCACCYGGGATTCACTTCCCCTCTCTCCTCCCAGAAGTCAGGTTGTTTATGGGACACTGTTACACAACCCCCATGGGAAGAATTCTGAAACAGACCCTAAAAGGAGCTTGCATACAGAGAAAACAGTAAATYAATGTAGTATATGCCACCTGCCAATGAGTAGGACTTTGAAAAGGTCAGCAGCTTCACTACCTAAGTGCGGCCTCTCAAAGATCCCCAAATTTTCCTAAGAGTGATCCTCTTCAGAGAGAATATTCTGCACAATGTCAGTGGTAGCACTGTGTCCTGCCCTGGACAGGGAAGCAGTGGCTCAGGCAGCTGTGCCAGGTATGCCAGGTGTTGGCACAGACCCCKAGCAGGACCCAGAGCTTCACCTGGCACGTAGGCCAGTGCACTGTGCTCCACCTCTGGCAGTGGGAAGGTCAGCTCCAGCGGCTCCGTCCCCTTGTTCCCCATGGCCAGCTGCACCAGCAGCACTGCCATGGACACCTGCAGGTTCAGGCAGTTCTGCAGCATCTGTGGCTCCGTCATCGCCGTCTTGGTGGAGAGATAGATGGTCATCAGGCGCTCAAACTGCTCCCTGAGGCTGTCAGCAGCAGGGCTGGAGCTCTGCTGAGCTTCCCGCCACGCCACTTGCAGGCGGTGAAGGCTTTGGTTTATCTTCACCATCTGATCGTGCAACCTGCCCGGGAAAGGAGGCAAGGAAGGGCTGAGGAGACAGACAGACAGACAGACAGACAGACAGATATCCTGCCTCACCAATGCAGAAACTGGGAAGAGACTGTTCTGTGCCAGTGGATTCAGGTAATTTCCTGCAGCTACCCTGTCTGGGCTTGTGGCAAAGGGAAGTGAGAGAAAGGCTTGACAGGACCTGGGAGGAGAGGAGACTCTGGGAGGGACCGTGGCACTGCAGAGTGGCTTGGGGACATGACAGAGCCTTTGCAGCACCGAGCTCGCTTGGCTCATCCAGCTCAGGGACCCAGCATGGCCCACAGACGCCTGCAAGGTGACACTTCATTCTCCAGCAAMAAGCCACTTGCATAATAACTTTTTTGTCAATATCTATATTTAGAGAATAAACCAGAAGGGGGCTCTGCTTGGATCAGCCATGACCTCACAGTATCCAGGCAACGATTTGCAGAGCAAAGCTGTGCAAAATAGTTTTGGTGTCCAGAAARTCCTCTCCTGGATTTCGGTGTCTTGGCTGTTGGTGTCTGTAAYTAACATGGAGCCCGTAAGACTGTGAGCAAAATTTCTTCCTGCAATCAGTCAGGYTGAGGTTCAAGCAGCAGCTCAGCTGGCCACTCTGTGTTCAGAGTACTTACTGAAATTTCTGTGTTTGCACATGGGTGGAAAACAGCCCCAGGGGAGCCCAGAGCAGGTACCTGTGGAAGCCCAAGTGCAGGGTATACTGTGTGAGCACCAGGTTTTCCGTCACCAGGTTGTAGCTGTTTGCAAACTGCGGCTCTTGCTCGCTCACAGCAGGGATCAAACATGTTTCTTTTTCCAAACCTGGAAGGAAAAGCATCTCTGCATCAGGTTTTACYCAGCAGTGCTGCTGAGGAGAGGGCTTGAGAGGGTCCTGCCTGAGGACATAAAAGTGCTCCCGATGACGCTGGCAGCCTTTTATTTATTTGTATTCAGCTTTCTTCTCTCTAGTCACACCGTTAACTCTTCCCTAGCCCTAATGGCACCCACTGAGAGGGCACTACTGGGTACACTGGGGACCTGAGGAGATCCCCTTTCCCATTCCCTTCTCCCCAAGGTTTAGGTGTACCTTTCATGTGTACGTTCTTGCTCCTCCTCTCCTCTTCRTTCAGCTCCTTCAGGGCACAGTACGTAGAGTTGAAGGTCAGCAGCTTTGGAGATTTGGGTTTGCAGAAGGGCTGGCACAGCTTTAGGAGGGCAGCCCCCAGGTTGAGAAAGAAGGCATCTGAGGCRTACATCTGGAAGAAAATCTCTGGCATCTGGTTAGCCCAAATTTTGGTGCGGCCTGCATTCGCATGGAGGCAGTTTCCCAGCCAGGAGAGAATCCTGTGCTTTGTCTCTGGCAACAACTGCAACAGRTTCTTCAGTATCTGGTAGATCTTCTCATGGAACTGGGCCATGAACTGTTACAGGGAACAGAACATGGGTGAATGAGTCCTTGGGGGTTGCTCTTTTGCCTCTCTGYTATCAGACCCTTTCTGGCTCCAGACCATCCCCACCCCCCCAAGCCCCGATATCACGTCCTGAACCCTCACACAATGAGGGGCCACTAAACACCACAGTAAGAGCAGTGCCCTGCTTCTCCCACCTGATGGATGTTGGATTCCTGCACCTTAATCTCTTGTGGGCTGGATCGGGATGGGTTCAGAAAGTAGCCGTGGTTCTCCACCACACCAGGGGTCTTCAACAAGCAGGAGATATTTAAAATGGCACCGAACAAAGTCTTCTGGTACATCTGCCCATTGCTGGGATCCTTGGGCTGGATGTAGCCTGCAAAAACCTGGGGAATGCATCAGGACATTATGACAATTGTCCAAAATTCCAGTAAAAAAACTCTACAAACTAATGGGTTTGGGACAGGCTATGAAAAAGGAGAGGAGGGGTGAGATTAAACACAACAGATGCTACATCACACTGCTGGTTTGGCCTCTGCAGATCAGGTTTTGTAAACGTGGCCCTGCTAAAAGCTCCTGCCTAAGCCAAGGTACCCACCTTTGCTATGTCCTTCTGCTTTGTGAAGTAGAGGAGCACATCGAGGTATGTGTACAGCAGAATCTGGCAGAGGTCCAGGTCCTTGAGTCTCCCCAGCAGAATGTCAAACACGGGAACCATCACCTCCCCAAACGTCCGCACCTCCTCATCCATCGTTAAGGCTTCTATCACCTCCTCAAGGAACTCGGTCATGTCTTCAAACTCTGGCAGGTGACATAAGGCTGTTACTCCCAGTGTTCCAACAGACAAACCGACCCAAACACAATCCCCTCTTGTGGCAGTGAGGGCAGCCAAAGCTTCACCCATCTCCACGATGCTCCAGGGCAGCCTGGCAGTGCTCAGGCACATCTCGGCCACACTTACGTGCCCCTCTCAGTGTCTCCAGCATCAGGTCCATCAGCTGCTCGTACACGTTCTGGTTGACGTAGATCTCTGGGGTGAGGAGGACAGTACGAGTGTTGGACACGGTCAGGTTGCGGCAGCGCACTGCGAAGGGCAGCAGATTCTCCGGGACTTTGGTTATCTGTGCAAGGAGAACAAGGCAGTGTTGGTCATCAGAGCACAGAGCTGGGTGACAGAGCTGCCCTCCTCCAGCAGCCTGTGCCCACCTCTTCCCGTGCCCTGCGGAAGCAGGCGTAGAGGTAGCGCAGGATCTGCCTCTCCCCGGCGTCGCGGTCGGCCGACAGGTTCTGGGTGCTGGCAGAGGTCATGTGGATCAAGTGGCTSCCGGGCTCTGGCAGCAGCAGGCGGGTGAACAGGGCCTGGGCACAGCAGAGATGCAGCACAGTGACACRGCCCTGGCACAGAGCTGATCTCTCCAGAGGAGGAAGCTCCACACCACACAGTAACTGATCCTGCAGGGAAGAGCTCTCTATCCCGTGTTATCTAACAGAGTGCTGGAGTGASAACCACCAGCCTGCTTCTGGCCTAAGCAAATCCTCTGGTCTCTTATGGAGTAAYAGCAGCCCCAACAGAAACATTTCCCCTGAAATCCTCAGCAGGAATSACTGATATGGCTGCAAGTGAAGCAGAATGCATGTGTGAACATTGTTGACCAAATTCTCTTTGGTTTTCTTCCTTTTCCCACCCACACAGACCTGCAGGGCAGCAAACTCTCGTTGCCTCCAGAAGGAGGGGTTGGATTCCCCAAATTCTACACCTTTCTCAGTCTCATATCCCAAAAATCTCATGGGCTTTTCCAGCAAAGTCATGAGTGGCAGCTTTGTACCAGGCTTTGGAAAAGTATTTGGGATATGCCATAGGTACACTCGGAAGAAACAAACTCAATTCCTGTAGCCAAAGTCTGCAGATGGCCCGAGGCAGGCAGCCCTACCTGCTCCACGTTGTCCATGTCCAGCCAGTCCTGGTCATCCAGGTCTGTGGCCATTTCCTCCAGGTAGACACAGCGTGCTGGGATCCCATTCCCACTCTTCATGCTGGGGTCACCTGGGGAGGGCAGAGGGAGCTGTTTCACCCCCCTGGATTGGGATCCTGTGGGCAGGACCTGCCCCAGCTGCTGCACCTGGCAATGCCCGCTCCCAGCCATCCCCTCCCATGTCAGCCAAACCCAACAAGCAGAGCTGCCCCAGCCTGGAGCACATCCCCCTCAGGCCGGGGCGTTGCCGGGCTCACTGTTGTCCAGGGTGATGAGGAAGATCCTCTGGATCATGTGGTTGATGTTGAGCTGCTCGCAGAGCTCTCGCTGCGAGCGGAACGAACGGCTGATCTCGGCCACCGAGTAGTCGCAGTCGTCCAGGCTCTCGGAGACGCTGTTGTCGGAGTCATCCTGGCTGACAGAGGTCTCCTCGCCTGCACGACAGAGCGCTCGTTGCCTCGGGGCAGCGCCTCGCCCCCTGCCCGGGCCGGCCCTGCCCAGCGCCAGCCTCCCCTCCCACCTGCCAGCTGCCGCAGCTGCTGCTGCTTCTGGACCGCGGCGAAGTGCTTGGCGGCAGCCACGGAGCCGAAGAGGGCGGCGAAGGGATTGCTGGAGATGCTGTTGTTGTTCTCCTGGTCGGTCATCTCCCCTCAGGGCCGCGCCATACGGGGAGGCCGAGGCA
>NW_026623614.1:272927-305752 GCF_030028575.1 Malurus melanocephalus
ACACGCATCCGGCCCGGCTCCGTGGGACCCGAGCGTTTCCCGGGTGTGTGATAACCGAGTTTGTGTTTGTTATTCGCGCGGTGACATGTATCTGAATATTAAGGACATGTAAATCGCATGCTTSATATGCAAATCACGGTTTTATATCGAATCAATGCGCATATTGACCCTTATTAACTTTGCACGTAGAAACACTATGCAGCTGCAAACAAAACACAGCAAAACCTGCAGCTTTTTTATATATTTTTTAAACTTTTTCTTGTGCGGTGAGTTTGATGTTTGTGGGGTCGGGGCTGCAGGGGGATGTGGTGTGTTTGTATTTCACCCGTCCTGCCCCGTCCATCCCTTGCCCCCGAGCTGCTCCATCGCTCCCTTYTCGCTCGGGCACATTTCAGGTGGGGCAGAGAATCCACAAAGGCAGAATGACAGAAGAGAAGCAAAGGCGGGTTAAATCCAAAGGGGGAATATTCTGCAGCTGCAGGGAGGGTGCCCAGCCCAGCCAGACCGTATGTAAAATCTGTACAGGCAGATTTTATTGATTGTTTTCAATCCAGGCCTCTGGCCCAGGCTGTAGGRCTGCAGGTGACTCCAGTGATGTCATTCCTGTAATTACATTAATTTAATTCTACTACACCATGTCCAGTCTCCCCCAGCACCAGCCCAGTGCAATATTTCTGTGCTGGGGGAGCCCTGGGGCACCATGCCAGGCAGGAGAGGGGCAGTTTGGGGTGTTGGTGGGGCACGGGGCTCTGTCACAGTCCAGGACTGAGCCCATGGCATTGGGGGGCTCTGGACTCTGCCTCTCTTTGCCCACTCCCCCGAGGGTCCCCCACAATAAACGCTGCTGATGGTTTGGGCGATTTGTCACAACAGCCTTTACTTGCCCTCTCATCACACCTCATGCTGCTTGTTACAAAAGAACACCTTAACAAAAACAATGTCCTGTGGCTGCAGCTGGGGAGCGCGGGGGTGAGGGCTCAGCCCTACAGAGGAGAGAGGGCTATGGCACTGTTGGCATGGGGCACCCGTGGCCACCAACCGGGCCCAGGATGTGGCCAGGTGGCCACTCTGAGAGTCCCCAGGGCAGCTCAGGCAGGGAATTCCCGTTGGGGTGGCTCATCCTGGGCACCCTCAGCCACGCTGCCAGGGACGCTCATCGCCAGCAGCGCGTCCTCACCGGGCGCTGGCAGCACGCACGGCTGCACCAGGTGGTCCCAGTAGAGGCTGAGCGTGGAGTGCTCCTGTTGCTCCAGCTCCTTCAGCTCCTGCAGCTCCTTGGCGCTGGCTGCCGGCGTCTGCACCTCAAAGGTCATCTCAAAGCGGCTGTAGTCCACCTGGAAGGCGCCTTTCTCCAGGGACATGCAGGGCTCGAAGCGGTATCCCCAGAGRATTTCATCCTCCGTGTAGGAGGTGCGGGCTTGGCACGTCATCCCTGTGGCAAGACAAAGCTGAGCTGGGCTGGGGCACGGCAACCATCCCCAGTGCCCGGTGAGGAGCTGCAGCAATCCCCAGTGCAACAATCCCAGTGCCCAGTGAGGGGCTGCAACAATCCCCAGTGCCAGAGGAGCTGCAACAATCCCCAGTGCCCGGTGAGGGGCTGCCACAATCCCCAGTGCAACAATCCCCAGTGCCCAGTGAGGAGCTGCAACAACCCCCAGTGCCCAGTGAGGAGCTGCAACAATCCCCAGTGCCCAGCGAGGGGCTGCAGCAATCCCCAGTGCCCAGTGAGGAGCTGCCACAATCCCCAGTGCCAGAGGAGCTGCAACAATCCCCAGTGCCCAGTGAGGAGCTGCCACAATCCCCAGTGCCAGAGGAGCTGCAACAATCCCCAGTGCCCGGTGAGGGGCTGCCACCCTGCTGCAGGCAGCTTTGACCCCAAGCACCTCTGGTTTGCTCAGCATCTCCAGCCACCCCTCTCCACCCTGACCCCCACCAGTCACTTGCCTGTGGCTTCCACGATGCCCTCGAGGATGATGATGATCTCGAACTGCTCGCGGCGCAGTGACTCGGCTGACATGTCCCAGAAGGGGCTGTGGCGGTTGATGACGTGGCAGATGATCTGGGGCTCCACCAGGAACAGACGGTCCTCGCCGGTGTCGTAGCCCAGGTTCAACTCCGACTGCTCCAGGGGGATGAACTCCCCCTCGGCCGTCTGACGSGACTTGATCAGCTTGGCCCGGATCTTGGCATCCACCATGTGGCTTTCCCGCAGGTCCCCCACGCGGAACATCAGGCAGAGTTTCTCATCCCGGCGGGAGATGACGCAGTTCTTGCTGAAGATGAGGGTCTGGGCGCGCTTCTTGGGCCGCGAGATCTTAACGAACATGCAGCCAACCATCATGGCATCGATCATGGARCCCACGATGGACTGTGCCATCAGCAGGATGACGCCCTCGGCACAGTTGGCCGTCACCATCCGGGTGCCATAGCCGATGGTCCGCTGGCTTTCCACCGACAGGAGCAAGGCGGAGACAAAGCCATCGACGTTTTCGATGCACGCCCGCCACTCGGGATCTCCCTGGTGCCCCACGTCACCCCGCAGCCAGGCGTCAAAGAAGTAGATGAAGCCGAACACCACCCAGGTGACGATGTAGCACATCATGAAGACAAAGAGGAACCAGCGGTATTTGAGGTCCACAATGGTGGTGAAGATGTCTGAGAGGAATCTCTTCTTGTCCTGGATGTTGCCCAGATTCACCTGGCACTTGCCCACTTTGGTTACGTAGCGCTGCCGCTGCCGCTTGCCGGCCTGGGCCATGGGGCTCTCCTCCTCCAGCAGYTTGCAGCGCCGGCTCTGCAGCCCCTCTGGGGTGGGAGCAGTGGAGCTGCGGGCAGAGCTCTTCCCGCGGGAGGAGTTGGGGATGTTGGCCACGCTCAGGGCGTGCAGCGGGTACAAGCGGGCACCCGGCTCTTGCGGCGCGGGCGGGGGGCACCAGGACGGGCGGCCGCGGTGCTGCTGGGCGCTCAGGCTCCCGCGGCTCGGCGCCAGGGACGGCTCACCGGGGACGAAGCCGCCGCGGCGSGGTGCGGACGGGTAGTTTGGCATCGGGGCGCTTCTCTTGGCAGCGCTGGCGGCGGTTTGCTGCCCGCCGTCCTCCAGCGGAGCCCCGGGAGCGGCCGGGAGATCGGGCTGCGGGGAGGGGAAAGGAGCCCGCSGTGAGAAATCGCCCCGGACAACAACAGCGTGCCCCCGGCAGCACCGGAATGTGCCCAGAGCGCCCCGGAGCCCCGGKGCGAGCCGTACCTTGTGCGGGAAGGTGCCGTAGCGGCTGCTGTCGGSGGGCCGGGGCAGGTACGCCAGCATGTGCTTGGCCCTGGGGGTCTGCGCCAGGGGAATGGAGTTGCTGCGGCCGCGGGGCTCCTCCGGGACCRGGCAGCCACCGGCGCCGCCGCCGTTCCGGCCGTAGGGCAGCACCATGGCGGCGCCGGGGCGGGGGCTCAGCCCCGGAACGGGCACGGGGTCCTGCCATGGGCGACACAAAGCGAGGGGTTATTCTGCACACCGAAAGCAGCCTGGGGCTCCGGCCCCTCTCCGATTGCCCGGGACCAGGGTCTGGGGGCGGCCCTTGCCCAGCATGTGCCAGCTCCGGAGCTGTGCCGGAGTGGCTGCGGGCTGGCTCCAGATGGCTAAGCCCATTAGGGGCCATAATTGCATTGCAAGGCCGGGAAGGAGGCATTCGCCTCCGGTAGGAAGCAGCCCCGGCAGCCGGCAAGCTTTGGGGAGCGCCTAAGGCACTTTTCCACACTTGTTCCAGGCTGTGGCGATAGTGCCGGTTCTCTAAGAAGCTCCGAGCAGAAATGGATGGCCCCTAGGTGCGGAGGAAGGACAGCCTGTGATAAAGATGCAGACCCCATAGCCGGGCTCCTCGGGACAGGCTGAGTCCAGCCCGTGCCCACGGGGAGATGCCATGGGAGGTCACGGTCCTGGAAACGCAACCCGGATTGCAGCGACCTGCAGGGATAGCGGTGGGGATGCAATGGGAGCGCGGGCGCTCTGCCTCCTCTGAGCATCCCCTGCCCCTGAAGAGCAGCGGGAGCAGCGGTCCCCGGTGCAGCGMCAGAGGATGTCACTCTCCGGACCGACCTGCCGGTCCCCAGACCCGAGAGCGCGGGGACACCCACCTCATGTCCAGGCAGAGCAGCTGCCAGCCTGGCAGACTTTGTCGTTCTCGGCTTGTGGCTCCCGCTGCGCCCTGGCCACTGCCGGGCATCTTTCCACCGGTTGTGGACGGGAATTCTCTGCCGGGCTGTGCCACCGTGGCCGGTGGGAGGGAAGGAAGGACCGGGAGCTCGTCGGCGGCCGCCAATCCTGCTCCAGCGGCAGAAGGTCACCCGTTAATCTGTCTCAATGACAGGCACAATTACCTTGAGACGATTTAATTGGAAGGAGCAGGTGCCCCAATGCCTGGGGGAAGGAGCAGGAGGGGTTTCCCAGCGGATTTCCCTGCTCTTGCCCTTGAGATGATGCTCCCTGTCTGCCCTTGGGGACGGGATGGTCAGCGAGGGCTGGAAAACATCGCCCCTCTCCTGCCCGGTCTGTGCTTCCACCTTGAATGTGTCCGTGCTCCCTTGTCCCCTCCCTGTGGGACCCCCCTGCCACMTCCTCCTGACACTCACCACGGCTGGACCCCGCTACCAGCAGCACTCAGTAATTTCCAGTCTGGCTCCCAATGCAGATAAGAAAGACGGCGGATGAAGGAGAGATTAGTCGCTAATCTCCCAGGGAAGATGAATCTGCAAGCTGGACCCCGCMGAGGGAATGCACGTGGGGGAGGATGGGAGCTGAGTGCCAGCACAAAGTTGGGATTTTCCTGATGCTTCGTTTCATCCTTTTCAWAGAATCCCAGAATGGTTTGGGTTGGAAAGGGCCTTAAAGATCTCTSCAGCTCCARCACCCTGCCMCAGGCAGGAATAACCTCCCACTGGACCAGGCTGATGTAGATGCGTTTTCCCCATCTTTGTGCTCGCAGCAGGGTGTCTCCTATCAGACAAGTTTCCTCACACTCYGCCAGCACCAGAGTTTTGTCTGCTGGTGAAGTGCTGGGTGCAGGACAGGGTGATCAGTGCCCCCCTGCGAGTAGCAGGGCCCACCTGCAACCTGCTCGCTCCCTCGGACATCCCCATTCYCAACGCAGCTCTCAAAGGCTCCTTTGATGTTTAATTAACGCCCGAATGAGGGTCGGGGCCTCCATGCGAGCCACTGACTCCCGACCAAAGCCCACTGCCGGCTCTGCAGTGCCTGCATCCTGTGCTGGGGGTCCCAGCCCTGTCCCCCCTCTCGGAGCTGCTGCCACGAGAGGCACTTTCCGTGCCAAGGCTCTCGCATCGGGGTGGCCRAGGCTCGGAGGATTTGCATGCTTTGGCTTAACCCTCCCGGGCAYGGCGAGGCACCGGCGGGACCCAGCCCGGAGTTACCGGGGTGATGCACCCGGCTTTTCCTGCTGAGCCGGGCGCGCTCTCCTTTTAGCGTGGAAAAACCAACAACAGCTGAAAAACGGCCGTGGCCACACCCCGGCGTTGGAGGAACAGGCTTGAATTGGCCCCCCCCGGGCGGCAGACGCGGCCGGGCGGACGCTGCTCCGGCACCGTTAATGCCCGCGGCCGCCGCTCGGGGCTAAGCCGGGCACGGAGGTTACCGGGSCGGTGGCAGCATGGCCGGGGGCTGCCGGGCACGGGCGCAGCTCGGGGGGATGCTGCTGGCTCTCCTCGGATGGGTCAGCTCCTGCGTCACCACCTTCGTGCCCCTCTGGAAGAACCTCAACCTGGAGCTGAACGAGCTGGAGGTGTGGAACATGGGGCTCTGGCAGGTCTGCATCACCCAGGAGGAGGGGGTGGTTGAGTGCCAGCCCCACAACTCCTTCCTGGCRCTGCCCCCCGAGCTGCGCATCTCTCGCCTCCTGATGTGCCTCTCCAATGGGCTGGGGCTGCTGGGCTGCCTGCTCGCCGTCCTGGGGCTGGAGGGCTGGAGAACCTGCGAGGACAAACCCGGGCGAAAGCGGCAGCTCCTGCTGGCCGGGGSAGTGGTGCTTGGCATGGCAGGGATCACCACCCTGGTGCCGGTCTCCTGGGTCGCCTACAACACCGTGCTCGACTTCTGGGACGAGACTGTCCCCGACATCGTCCCCAGGTGGGAGTTTGGSGAGGCCACGTTTCTGGGCTGGTTTGCCGGAGTGTTCCTCGCTGCTGGCGGGCTGCTCCTTGCCTGCAGTGCCTGCTCCACCAGGATCCCAGCGCCGCCGGCCCCTGCCTGCCCTGAGGCCCCCGCTGCACCAGGCTGGGCTGGGGGCCACCACCTGCACCCCAAAAACGCGGACTTGGTCATCTAGAGCCTCAGGGTGCTGTGCTCGGGTCTCTTCCCCTGGCAGGGAGGGCTCCTGCTTGTTTCACAGGATGATTTGCTAATTGCTACAGCAGCTCTGCAGGTTTCTCTCCTTCCTCTGCGTGTCTGCTTCACTTTTTCTCTGCTAAGGAGCAGCAGATTTCCCCGCAGCATTCACCAAGCGAGCGTGGGAAGGCAACAAGCAGCGGGCAGCACTTTGTACTGCTGGTGACACCGTGGTCCCATCACTGATGGGTGACACTCTGTTGGCATCTCTGGCGAGTCCCCCGTAGCCGAGTCTGTCGTGGCTAACGCTGTGCCCCAGGGTGGCAGCTCCTTCCTTGCATGTCTGTGTCGCTCTCATGTATTTGCAATAAATTATCATGTCCATTGGCAGCGTGTCTGTGCTCTCAGCATGCAGCTCTATCTYGCACCAGTGGGATGCAGGGTAGGAGTTGCAAGACGCAGCACTGCTGGTGATGCCACGGTTTGGTGTGTCCAGAAAAGAGTGGAGGAAGAGAGATAAAAGTGGAAAACAAGGGGGAGGGAGGAAAATGAGAGACAAGGCAGCACCAAGTTCTRCTCCTGCTGCAAAGGTGGGATGGCAGTGACCACATGTCCTGCAGGAGCCTCATCTTCTCATGGCTAAGAYGATAAAAGCCGATAAGCGCCACAGACCTTTGTGTCAAAAGTTCCTCGACTGCATCATTTACCTGAGTACAAAAGGCAAGAAGAGATTTTTGCTGGTCTCCTCAAGTGTTCCTTCCACATTTTCCTGATTCAGCTGTAAAAATAAAGGCTGCTTACACACCTCTGTGAGCAAGAGCACAGACCATCAGGCTGGATTAGCACTCGGAGTCCTGACAGGGGCCTGCCTGCTGCTACAGCACTGGCTGAAAATTGAGTTCACCACTGGTTTAATCCCTGCAGGCTCAAAGCCGTGGGCGCGTGACCCATCTCAAGGAAGGCCCAGCCGACAGCAGCATTCCTGGGGGAAGCAAAGTCCACTCCTTCTAAGTCCCATTTTGAAACCTGCACTTTGATCAGCTGGAGGAGAGGAAGGAGTGGGTGGGCAAGGAAAGGGAACAGGGATGATCCCGGGAGTTCTGATGCTGCAGGACAGGGCACAGAGCTGGTGGTGCTGAGAGAAGCAGGGGCTCAATCTTTTGGAAGGAGAACCAAAGGAGGTAGAACTGAGGGGAGATGCTCSTGGCCATCACCTTCCAAGGAGCTGCCCCCTGTCAGCTGCCCTTGAGGACTGACCAACCCAGAGAGGCTGTTTGGCTGTAACTCCCTTGGGAAATGGGAGGACAGAGCAGTGAGCAAAGGCTTCCAGCCTGGGGACACACTGCTCCTGTCCAGCCCAATCCAAATACCACGACATCCCTGGCACCACTGCACTCCTGATGCTCTTCACTGGTTTCTTAAAGCAGSATTTGGGCATGGGCTGGGCATTTCAGCTTCTGGCAGCAACACAAAAGAACTGTGCAAAGGCACTGTTTTGCGAGTCAGAACAAACGCACTCTCCCATTCTCTCCCCAAACCACATCCTATTGCCAGCAAGTGCACAAAAGCTGCTTGGCAATGCCAAGTGCTGCCTGKGAGGAGGGAGTGTGCCTCCGGGTGGGTGATGGATGGGGGGTTCTGTTCAAGAACTCCATGTTTKCATTTGTGGAAGGTCAAGCACCCCAAGCAGTGAATTGAAGGGCTCATCCCAACTGCTCTGTCACAATGGGGGAAAAAAGCTGAAAAAGCAGCACCCTGGTCCCTGAGAGGCATGGGTTGGTGCTGGGACCCTGGCAGCCAGAGTGCCTGTGGATAATGGCAGTTCTACTTCATCATAAAGTYTCTGGGAGAGTGCAAGGTTCTGCCACATAAGCAGTTTATTCCTAAATATGGGGAAACACTCCCCAAAGGGACGGTGGAACCATCCTAAGGCAGCTCTGCTAATGACAGCATATGTTGTGCAGGAAGAACCTTCAGGCAGAATCCCAAAGTGAAATAAAGACATGGAAGGAGCTTTTGCATTCTAACATAGAACAAATGCTTTTATTGCACTGTTAGAAAACTCTGCATAGTCCCAGCAAAAAGGATCCCCCKCCACTGACTCAGAAGTTTCGGCTTACAACTGCCGCAGCTCAAAGGCAAGCACAGGGCGACTGCAACAAGAAATGCCAACGGGGCACTTCGTTAACAAAGTCAACACAAATACCCACCACCAACACAACGGGCTGATCTGAGCCCTGGCAGCTGTCACTGACACTAATCCAGCCCTGACAYACCACCCAAGGGGAGAAGGAAGTTTGCCTTCTGGCCACAAAGGAAAATCCTTCGGGGTGATGTGATTGCCCGAGGCAGTCAGCTCCTGCCAGGCACAAACCACAGCCCCGTCCTGGCTCCTCACTGCCAGGATTTGCCTGTGCCTCTGAGGAAGGCTCCTGCAGGGTTTCTGGTGCCAGCTGGAATACAAAAGGCAAAAGCCTACTTGACCTGACCATAACACACAGCTTTTGCATGACTGCCCACACAGCAGAGCCTGAGCCATTGCTGCTCGCTGCCTCCTCCTCACTGAGCCCAGGCTCCCACCAGCAGCAGTCTGGCTGGACTGACACGTGCAGCCTCTYGCAGTGCCCATGCAGGAGCTGTGAAAGCCCCTGACAGCCCAGGCACAGGGTGCAGTGCTGAACAGAGTTGGGCTCCTGTGCCAGCATGGGCCCAGGGGGTGCATTTAGAAGGCTGCCAGGACAGAAGAACTTCTGGAGCCTGCCTGGGCCTGCACCTTGCACTGTAACAGTGGTCTGGGTCCTTTGTGTTACCGCCTCACGTTCTGCCTCACAAGTGCAATACTGCTTTTTATCTGCTCATATTTACAAAGAACACAGCTSAGAAACCAAGGTGCCCCTGTCCTCCCCCAGTGCAGCACTGGCCGCCCGAGGCCCCGGGCAGGCTGGCAGCATGGCACAGTGGCACAGGGAGTGCCCGTGGCTATTTGACGGTGACGGTGGAGGCCCCGTGAATGGATTCCATCACGGCTGCGAAGCGGCTGCACAGGTCGTACGGGGAGTTGGGGCGGATCTTCGGGGGCTCTTTCAGCACAATGACCTCGGTGGAGCCATCCAGGAGCCGGGGCAGCAGCTCACCCAGCTTCATCTGCAGCTTTGCTGTCAAGGGGGAGAGGAGAGACAGTCAGTGGCAGCAGATGGCAGAGGCTCCAGGCTCGGGGTAAGGAGCTGTGATGCCTTTTGCAGACTCCTCTCCCGTGCTGAGAGCWCCCAGCCCATCCCGGGGATGAGCAGCCCTGCTGACACAGAGCACACCTCRCAGCAGCTGCCACCAGCTCCCATCCTGCCTGACAGGGCTCTGAGGGGAGATCCACTGTCACCGGGCTGCCTGGAACAGGGCCATGGCCCACCCAGACACCAGAGTGACACTGCAGAGCTGTCAGTGCAGGAATAACTGCGTGTGTCAGGGTGACACTCAAAATTGACTGTTTCAGGGACAAAGGACCATTCTGCAGCTTACTTTAGTACAAGATTAATTTCTTCTGTAACAGAATTTAATGGGTCATTCAAATACATTTCTCCTCCCACAGTTACAAGGGCCCCAATGTGCTGCACTGCAGACACTAGGAATTTAATTTAAAATGGTCCTTTAATTCTTTCCCAGTTCAGRCCCAGACACTGCCCTGGCAATGGACAGCAGCCATTTCCTACCATCCATGTCCTCTCGTCCCAAATAGGAGCACCAGCGGTTTCTCATGATCTCGATGGCATCCAGGTCCTCTTTGGAGATCTCAAAGTTGTTCATCAGATGCATGCAGGGGATGATCAGCTCGTTCAGGATGCTCACACCCTCTGACACACGAGCTTCTTCACAGCTGATGAAAAGAGAAGCTGCCACCTCATTCAGCTTCTGGGGGTGGAGGGAGAATTGGGGACAGGCTTGTAAAGAGCAAGCATKGACCATGGATAACATCCAGGAAAGGCCCAGCTTGGGCCCTGCACTGGCAGTGCAAAGAACAAGGACTGATAGCACCAGGTGCCAGGTTCTGGTGGAGCAGCCACCTTCAGTCATGGAAAACACCCCATAGAAAACAAACTTGTAAATAGATACACTYGTACACATAAATGCAGTTTGCTATATCTGCATACAGAGTACATACAGCTTATTTACAATTCTGGTTTTAAGATGGCAAGATCCAAATCTGTCTTTGCCTAGATTCCCTGAAACCTATGTGGCACGTTCTTTAATTGAATTATTATTATTATTTTCCAGCTACCCATATTGCTGCTGGTACTCAGCAAGGGCAGRGTTATGGCAGCAGACACAAGGCACAGTTACACAGTTCTTGGCTATCATGGTGCCCAGGCTGCTCTCTCCCCTCCTCTCCAAAAGTGAGTGCTGAGCTCCTCAATACAAACCAGGAGACACTTCCTTCTGTACAGGGCGATCAGGGACTCGTTCACGCCTCGGTTGGTTCCCTTCAGCAGCAGTTTGGTGTTGCTTTGGTAGGCATAGACCAGGTAGGTGAGTGACTCCTGGTACCTGCAAGAAGAGGGTCAGCTCTGCCAGGGCCATGCCTACAGCCTGGGCTCAGCTCAGCACACGTTTCCTGCTGGGCCCAGCTGCAACAGCATCAGGCCCCATGGGAAAAGCTGTTATATCCTTGCCAAAGCAAAAATGAATAGATGCCCCATGTCAAGTCACTCCTCCTCCTCCTCCTTTTTGCCCAGAATGCCAAATGAACTTCTTGGCAGAGCCCCTTAAAGCCAAGTTCAAGTGCAACATGTTTGTTCACATTCGTTTTCTGTACTGCTCCAGGAACTGCACTATGAGAATAYCCCAAGGTTGTGTTTTTGAGTCCCTCACACGCTTCAAGCTTTAGGTGAGAAAGCAGAGCTGCTGACAGGGATTAGGTCAATTTGGGGGAGCTCTAAGCAGCTCTTGTCTTGCTGCCTCATGTCAATTTGCCCACCTGAATTTGGTGGCTCATCACTGCAAACCACCTCRGAATTCAGTCCTGTATCCATCCAGGAATAATTTCAGAAAGCACGCACAATTTATGGAAAATACAGGTTCTGGAATGGTAAGGAGGAAACCAAGGCCTTTTGGGTCTAGAGGACTCCAAAGTGYGTATTTACACAAAGCATAGCATCCATTTTGAGACAGTTTAATTTTAATACAGGAGTCCAAGGTGAAAAATACCATGGTGATGGCAATCATTCCTKCAAACCCATCTTTGGAAAACAGAAWATAAAACTCAACTTCCCAAAGRGAAAACTTAGRGGAAACTCTCAGAAACAGTCAGGCAGCTAGCCCGCAGCCCAGCCTCATATCTGAACTGTTGACCAAGCTCAATTATGGATTTGAGAAGGGCTATTAGCAGGTCAAAAAAAAAAAGCCCACTGGCCTCAAATAAAGGTTGTGGGTCAGAAAGAAGAATTTTTGTCAAAGTAGCCTTTACTTTTAACTACAGATTATCTTGTCCAAACATAATTATAGGAACTTACTTTCTGTTCTGGTAGAGTTCCAATCCTGTCAGCAGGTAAATGGACACCTTACGAAAAAGGCTGTAGTCCTCGTGCCATCTCTGTGAGGAGCAGGAGGGAAGCASAGCATCAGCCTCACCCAGAATTTGGTCCCCCCATGACTCTGAAGCGTGTCAGATTTTATCCTTTGAAATGTTTAAATGTGTCTCATAAGTGACACATAAATGCATTTAGCCAACTGCAAACACTCCTGCAAACATTTCCAGCGTATTCCTTCTCCCTCGGTGACACTCACTGCTGACAGCCATGCAGTGAGCACTGTGTTGGTCACACAGCTCCACGCTGTGCTCCCATTTCCCACTCTGGACAGTGCCAGCTAGGACAGTGTGAAGGATCAGAARCATCTCTCTCTCCCTTACCTTGTACTCCTCCATGTCCACAAGATCAGGGCCGATTTCACTCAGCTTTTCCTGTGCCACTTTCATGATGCTGATGGACCTGCTCCATGTGAACAGAAAGTAGAAAAGTCAGGCCACATTCCAGACAGGAAAAGCCTCCCCTGGAATCCTGGGCACTCACCGCTCGTCATAGCTGAGGTTTTTGTCTGCAAACTGCTCGAGGAGGGTCCGTTCCACGACCTGCTGCGGAGCATTGTTCTGCATGAAGTAGATGAGGACGTGCTGGAGCCGGGCATCGTTCTGGGGGGTTGGGGTCTCTTTGGACAGCAGGTACAGTCGGGAATATTCCTCATGGAACGCCTGCCAATGGAACACACRCACTGACAGATCCACCTGGAACCCGTGGGAATGCCACAGCAGCCAACAGGAAATCAAACCTGTTCTGTTTGATGGCACTCCTATGGTGACACTAAACCTCCTCAGCTGGTCATACTCCAGTGGTGAACAGAAGCCCACCAACACCTCAACTCAAAACCAATGGCCCCAGAGCCAGGCAAACCCTGTGTATGAAATGTGAGCTTCTAAAAGTGCTGGGGTGTCTAAATGCCTTTGAGGCAGAGAGCAGAGCTGCCTTAGACAGATTTGGTAACTCTCATGCAAGTGATCCCACTGCAAAAATGAACTGGAACACACTTGTACCTGCAGGAGGTGCAAGAGTATCTTGTGATTTATATTCCCGTAGATTATCAGAATGGATGATTCTTCCCTCGTGGCATTTTTAGTTAAATCTACCTGCCTGTAAAATTTAACACCAGCTTCAGCATTCAGCAATGCTTAAGCTTTCAAACCCCTGCTCACACAGATGTTTCTTGAGGACATCTTTGACAACAGATGTCACAAGTAAGCAGGTATGTTCAGGACCAAAAAAACAAATTTCACAGTACTAAAAGAATAAGCAGAAAAAAGGAAAGTTGCTGTTTGTCTTGGGAGGAGGGTGTTCCCTTACAGGATCTAAAAATTGCTTTGAACCCACAGAGAGCAGGAACTGAAATACAAGGCAAAGGCCATTAGCCAGAAGAAAAACTCAAATCGTTCCCTTTACATTCCTGTCAATATGGCACAGACTCACTATTCTGGGAAAACAGATATCCATACTATTGGATTTAGCAAACAAATCAATACCTTAACAAGCCCTGCTTCAGACCCATCGCGATCAAAGGTCTGGCGGGCTTTTGCAATAGCCAGGATGACACCTTGCATGGCTGGGCTCAGCATCACCTACCACGAAAGCAGGAGAACAGACACAAACAGGAACAAGGAAAACAGTAACAGACAGGGAAAGAAGAGAAGGCATAGTGAAGAATGGAAGAAACTTTCAAATGGTAAGGTTTAAAGGAAATTGTAGTACAGGTGCAATAACTGGGGCTATGACTTATTTGCATGCTACTGACTCTATCCATCACATGCACTTTACATGCAGGGCTTTTCTTTAAGCATTTAAAGATCTCAAGGCTGGTCACCCCAAAGCCTTGAATTTTTAAATGCAACAAGTGAGAAAGTAAAGCACGCTGGCCATATCCCTGCCATGCCCCACTCAATCTTCCTAAGCCATGTAAAACAAAAGCAGAAACTGTGGCGCAGCAGTTCCTTAAGCCAACTTCACACAAGCACACCCCAAACCTACTCAAGGAGTGACAGCCTCAGTGTTTGTGTGAAATCCAACTTGTGAAATAGAGACAATATCCAAAACACTGCTTGAGTATGTATGAGAGTGCTTAAAATCAGACCCCAAAAWATCAATGGGCAGGGTATGCAAATTACACTGTTGGGATTAAGGTCTTTGAGTGGGGACAAAACACTAACTGAAGCCAGCAAAGAGACTTGTAAAGAAATGAATACAGGTAGCATCAATTTYGATACAGTTGTGCCAGAAAGAGGACTTAAGACCAACATGCAGATTGACCAATTGARTGTTCTTACAGAGCTGCTTTTCTGACAGCATCTAAAAATGAAATAATGGAACGATGTGAACTGTCTTCCTTCCTTTCCACAGGGGGAAAACTAACTTTGTACAGGGTGTTGTTCCTATGGTAGACACTATCACACCCACCCTTAGGGCAGCTCAAAGCCAGCTAAGTACAAACCTACAGGCTAAGGAGCAGCAATAATGAACCCCTGCACTGGAATCTGTACCTCCTCATCATATCCATCTGCATCGGATCTAACAGGAATCTTCCCCACACTGGGGATTTCCACTTCAGACACCTGTGAACTACTTTGGGCAGCAGCCTCTGCTTCCTGAGCGTCCTGGGGCTGATCTGCCTGAACTGTGGGGGATGTTTCTCCCAGCTGGGCCTTCAGCGGCTCTACCTCCTTGTTCTGTGGCCAAGAAGAAAAAGAAGAGAGTAAGAAAATCCAAAGCAAAATACAGGAAAGCTAAAGGAGACCGAGCTAAATGTGGCACAGCTACAGAACTTCACAGCAATGGGAAAAGCAAAGGTCTGTCAAGGAGAATAATCCAGACACAAGAAGGGGGTGGTTCCTGGGCAGGGCACAGCTCCTACCTCGCACAGAGCTGCCTCCACCCCGTTCTTCTCGTAGGAATCGGCGGTGTTGGCAATGGCCTTGGCAGTCTGCTCCTTGGCAATGCGGGCGTGCTCCGACGACAGCGAGCAGCTCTGRTCACAGACTGACGACTGCTCTGTCAGGACAGATGTGGTACCAGTGAGCAACAGCACTGACATTTTTTCCCTCTTGCTCTAAAATGTTTTGCAGCTTGTCCATGCAGCTTTATGCAGCTGCCGCCTTCATGCGAGCGTGTGCGTTCCCCTTTCCAGTGGGAATGGCACACCTCATCAGGGATTGCCAAGTCATGTTTCCCACTCCAGAGACCAGCACTTGTCCACTTGATATTTATGAAAAAAGAAAGAGCTGGAAATGAASTGATATTAGCCCATGATGATTAAGTGAATGGGAAACAGCATTTCTGGGGACAAGCCAGGAAGTATGCACACACAAAACCAGCCAAAGAGCTTTTTGTACAGTCAGGGCTGAGCCTCCAGCAGCTGCCTTTGCTGCTTCATCMACACTGCTCCTGCATTCTGAGACATTTGGGCAAGGCTCCAGTGCAGTGGTATTGGTGACCAGCTGGCTGTTACTGGTTCCAACATGGTTTGCAAGTTCAGGGTGGGATTACCTGGTCCTGACTCGGAGCAGAGGTCCTGCAGTTCAGAAGTAGGCGAAGGCTCCATCTGAGGAATCTTGCAGGACTGCTCCTCATCCCACTCCTCTGCCTCCTGCTCCAGGCGCCAGTTGTCCTCCTGGATGTAGTGTCTGAGTTGTGGGGACAAGGCTTCCACTTCTTTCTGGARCTGTCTCGCCTCTGGGCCCTCATCCTCATCTGCAGGAAATGTAAGACCGGTGTAAGGAACACACTGTGACAGGACAGCACCCTTAGGGACTAAACACACTGACAATATCACAGGCAGCCACATGCACGTTGGCTGAGGGGTAAATGGGGAAAGAAGCCCAACTTTCTACTGGCTTTGTAATTTAAGGTGAACCAGAAGCAAAGGCTCAAAAATAAAGACAAATCTACAGTTATCTAAAATAAACCCAGTTTTGTTCTACCACTGGACAGCATTTACACAGAGCAATTCCAGAACCAGCATTTGCTGATGCAGGTCAGACACACCCTGATCCAGTTGGGAATTTTAGGGAACAGCACTGAACTGCCAACAGCTGGGAAGTTCACAGCTCAGAGATGTCACACCTTCATCACTGCACAGCAGCTAAAGGTAAGGGCCTGCATGGGGTCCATAACACAACTGTCATGCTGGTATTTCTCAGCCCTTTTTAGATCTGCTTCAGTATTCACTTTTAAAATAGCACAAAACCCAAGCAGCATAAGCTGTAGACAAGTCCTAAAATTTATCAAAAGCAAATGGCAATTTYCTACAGCAGATATTTTTATCCACCCATTGCAAAATGCTTTAAAAAAAAACAMAAATCACATTAAATAGGAGAAAAAAACACCCCAAGAAAACAATGTCCAATCCTCATTGGGCATATTTAGCAATGAACAGTGACAGTTCTCCATTGTTTTTTTCTATTTATTATACCAAAATGAGCCATGCGTGAAATTATTGGTTTCTTGTACAGCTGTTTGCCACGTCTAGTGCCACGTGCACAGCAATTCCTCCTCAAAACTATTTATACGTTGGCACTGCAAACACAATTCTAAGTCGGAACCAGATACTGATATCTCTTGCACAGAAAAGGCTGCACAAAAAAGAGCCCATTTTTAAGTTCAATGGAACAGAATCACCAAAAACCACACAAATGAGTCAGGAGATRGGATAAAAATGAGAGAGCTAAAGTAGGAGGCATTTCACATGCCTTTAGGAAACAAGTGCTGCCATACAAACATTATAAAGAGTCAAAGTGAAAAGCACCAGCACTAGGTCCATGTTAAATGTGGCAAAAAGGCAGTGTCAGTCTGCACATGATTCACAAATGAGGTGCTGCTCCCAGTCCCACCAGGATGCTTCTCCCAGCACTTTCCAGCCTTATCAAGGATTTAGAATTGAACTGAGTATGAAGYAGATTATTTCACTCCTATCTGGGGTGAAGTTTTGTGCTTTGCCAAAAGACAACTGTRCAGCTGAGGAAGCTGGGGAACATAATGGTCATGGAGGCCAGAGGGACACAAACACCACCTAAACATCGTGGCTCTGTACCTGCACCAGCACGGGACACCTGGTCACTGATGTACATCAGGCAGTAGGCACTGGCATTCCTCAAGCCTCCAAACGACTCTCGCTCCAGCTCCTCCCACGATGACTCTGTCACTGAGATGTCATTGTATTTCAGCCACCTTTTTCGAGGCTGGTCGTATATGAAGGCCCAGTAGTGGCCAGCATTTGCCTGCCCTTCATGGACCAGGACGGCGTGTAAACGATAGGGAACCTGCAGAGTGACACAGACACTGCTCAGGGTGCACTCAGGGACTGAYTCTGCCTCTGTACACAAACAGCAGGACTGTTTATAGATATAGAATGGCACAGGACTAGAGCAATTTGATACATTTCTTACTGTGTGGGAACTGACTTTAAAGGGAAGAAGAAACAAGATTTTCCTATATAGCAGATATAGATATAGATATAGATTAGATATAGATATAGATATAGATAAAGATTTATCTGCTTCATCTGAAAATTTAAAAATACATTAAAGAGGGCAATTTAAACCAACAGCTACTAACAAAAATGACTATAAGCATGAGTATAAGCATCTCCTACCTGTTGGAGGAGAGGGTCACAGTACATTTCTTCAATGGACAGGTTGATTCTGGCAATAGACTCCTTCAGATCTGCCAAGAACATCATCAGTGAGATAAAGGCGTAAAAATTAATGCCTACTCATCAGGCTATGCTAACCCCTTTCACTTCAAAGAGTCTGAAGCCATGCAGAGACTATCAGACAGACTCAACAACAGAGCTCAAACAGGGACAAGACTATTTGTACTTCAGGCTGTATCCAGTGAAGCAAGAGAAGGGAAACCAGGCTGGCATTCGGGAGGAAAATCACCAGAAATGCATTTGGGGCCAACCTTGCACATCTTGTTCAATCTCGTTTCTCCATCGCTGCAGACACGTCTGAACCAGGTTCAGCTCTTCCTCAGACACCACYCGAGGAGCTGGACATTCAGACAGCTCTGCTGCTGAAACGGGAGGCTGGAGCTCCACACTGGAGTTTTGCTGCAGCGAAGARTTTGCCACAAAGGAAGCTTCATCTTCAGTCCTAGTATCAGTCCTTTCTAGYGTGCTGTGGAGCAAAATCCAAGAGTAGTGGGCAGGTTTTTCAATCTTTCTCTAGTTCTTTTCTTGTTGGAAAAGAATACAAAATAAACCAAACAAAAATTAATCCAGAGCTGGRGCTGGATTTCCTTTCCAGGGTGGTATAAAATGTAGAGAGAAAAAGTACACTAAAATATACTTCTGCCTTCACAGACTAAACTAAAATATAGGAAAAATACTAGGGGAAAATTTTATAGAACTCTCTAAGCACAGATCCCAAATGAACAATTAAAAAAAAAATTCTTCCATTACTAAGACACTTGTGTATTTACTCAGCTTAATTTAGAGTGTTAAACCAACTGTGCTGGCCAGGGTTATAATAATCCAATATTGCTGTAATTTACTGGTCAATGAAGCAAAAAAATAAGTAGCCTAACCAAAAAGAGCACATAATTTAGCTCTGAATTGCTGCTTAGGTAAGGAATATGGGGATGCTTTTGGACAAGGAGACAGAACAGACTAAGATGCAATGTTCTATTCACACCAACAGAAGCAATGGCCAGCAAAGCCACGAGCCACTGCTTGTACAAACATTTATTTGCACATGACAGCATCGTGCTCACCAGGGCTGAGAGAAATAACCAACTTTTGGAATGCCACACAGGACCATTTAGCTGGGAGGTGCTCTCCTGTGAATGCTTTTTATTTCTGTTTACTGACCCGTTTGGCTGTGAAAGTGTGTCCACAACACGAGGCTTGTTCTGGGAGTGCAGGGGTGATATCTGAGAGCCCTGAGCAGAGGRAACAGCCCCAGCTGGCTTTGTAGCAATGAACTCCAGCACATACTGCAGCATGTCAGGCAGGGGAAAGCGGGCTGGGCCAGAGCCATACTCCATGTACCTGGGGAAAAATGCAAGATGTTGTAGGAGTGAAGAAATGAGATGGGTTAAACTGTACAGGACAAGAGAATAACTTTTTATGTAATGTACTACCAGGCTTTCTCACCTCACTTGCCAATGCAGCTGACAGTGTCAACTGYGCTCTTTAAAGAATTTATTCCTGTAACAGTATCAGTAAAATTSAGAAACAAGGGAAGAGACAGGTTTGTTTTTAAAAAAAACACTTCCTCCCTCCACATGTCTTGGAACAAACAGTGCTGTTTCTCTTTCCCCTACAAGTTTCTCTGCTACTGGAAAGTTCATTTRAAAGAAAACATTTGCACACTTCTGGAGGGCATAGAAATGAATCCAGTGATTACTCACCTTTCCAGCTTCTGCTGTAGAGTCACCATTTTCTCCTTCAGTCTCTTCATTTCCTCTCTCTTCATCTGAATAAGATCTTTATTGCAGTAGAGGTATCTAAACAGAAACAGAGAGCCCCATTTGCCAGGTGAGATTTGTTTACTTCTAACATCCACAATCTTCTGTAAGTATTTAGAATCTTTCCTTGCTCACCCAAACAACCTTTTTGATTTCTTTACAACAAAGCAATAACTTTACACATACCGTACAACAGGACAACTCACCTGTCCATATATATAGTCTGGGGAAACTCTAGCTTGGTGTGAATTTTCTCTGGCTGTCCTAGTGACTGATTGAACTCAAATCGGGAGAGTTCAAAGGTCAGAACTGGTGGGAGTTTTGTAAACCAGCGCTGYAACAAAAGCAGAAATGCCCCCAAAGGGACTTGTTTTAAGATGACTCCTAATGGCACATTTTAGACTGATCCTATATGATTTCAGACTGTTTTAAATGTCTCTGTCTTTAAGCTCTGAAAGGGTTTTGTTTGTAGAGTAACAAGTCAGAAGCCAAATTTTACAAGACAAAAATTTATGCTTCCTTTTCAATTTTTACTGTGAAAAAGCCTTGTTATTGCGCTCAGTTACTTGTCATTGCCTGGTGCATCCAGCTTGATGGATTATTAACAAGTCCAGCACTGAATTCCACCAATTAGCAGAGGCTACACACAATCTGCACATCATCTAAGAGCCCCCAAGAGAGATTTTTTCTGACACAGATCACATGCAGTGATGAACAAATCAGGAGTCCTCCTGCAGCACCAGATTCCTTATCCTCCCTGTCTATTTACAAACGATTTTGGAGATTCAGAGATTCCCACTTTCTGTAGTTTCACAGACTATTCAGAGTCACTATTAARAGTGGAAAGAAAAATTCTCACTTGAATTTACACTTCCTCCCGCTCTTCCTGGATTCAGACTTCCAGCATCCATTGCCAGAAAGTTCCTTCACCTATTTTAGCTTGGACCACCCACTTCATGCTCCCCTCYAGATTCAGGATAAGCACACTAAGCTCCTTGTGCTTTGTCAGMTTCATGTCAGATGTGCTGTGGCAACAAACCAGAGCTTTCTAAGAAGCAGCCCATAACCACAAAGATGGAATGATTTATGCTCCTATAGTCTGGTGGAAGTTCCTGTAATCCCACTGCTGCTTTGACTTTCAGCACACTTGCCTAGGTGCCCAAAAGACAAAATCACCTTATTCCTTATGTCTCCTATCATGCCACCACATCCAAGGAAGTGAAATTAAGATGCACAATTTTTCCAGTAAGACTTCTCAGAAATCAAGCCAGAGCCTTCTCCTCCTATCTGTGCAGACAAAAGAATTAAAACAGCTCCCTGCTCGGTCAAATTTCCCTYAAATTTTGGGAGAAGAATTCTGAGGAACTAAAAAGCTTGGATTGAAATTAATCTGCCTGCTGAGTTCCAATGTCCCTTTGTCTCCAGTGCCAGCCAACACCAGCTTCACCCACACCCCTGTAAATGCACCTAAACTGCTTCAGGCAGAAATCAGGAAAACACAGAACAAACATTTGAGTCCACAGTCAAAACAGGGCTCCCCTGCTCAATACTTCACTACTCCTTTGCTAGCTTAAACCACAGCAACACAATTTTCAGACATTTTCATACAACTGAAATACCCTTCCCTCCCTTGCCTAGACCAGACACCTTTGCCAATGTTTTTTCCCAGCCTTTCTCCAAGCTAACTTCTGCTGCACTTACACAGAGGATGCTGAATGTAATGGTGCTTCTTCACCTTCTAGCTTGCTGCAACTATGTTTTTTATGATTGGTTTGTGATTAGTGAGAAAAAAAAAAAGTCATCACAGTCAGCAAATAAGAGTGAAAGCAAGAAGAAAAAACCCAAAGCATACAGAATATAATGGGGAGAAAGAGACAAATTCCAAATGGCATACCATGGAGTTAAGCACTGTATTTTTACCCTCCGAAAATATGGAGGCAGAAGGTCTCCCCCTACWCAGGTACAGGTAGGCTTCAACAAAAAGAGAGAAACTTGATCACACTTCATTCAGTGGCAGATGTTGACCTTTGCAATTTAAAATAAAGTCTTTGAACTGGTTACATAGGACAATACATCTTTACCAATCAGYAAAGACTCAGTGTCTCGCCACCTAACACTAACACACATTTACATTCGATTCCAGATCTCCAGAAAATATTCTGTATTCAATTCTTAGAGAACACTCAGCTCCCACTTAAAATTACCAGAGTATGTGACACACCCCRGCACTGTGTGTGCTGCACTTTTTGCAGCAGGCAACCAAAGGCTYGACAAAAAAGCTCAAACCAACCTCCTGTCCATACTTGACTGACTGAGATGTTGTTGCCTCCTCCATCTCTCCCTCCACCATGGCTCCTTCCAAGCACTCGTTCAGGTTCCGGTAACCGTTCACCTGGAGGGGGTACTGACCAAAGGTCTCAATCTTGGAAAAAGTGTTGCCTGGATGATTGAAATCAGACAGAAACCATGAGACAATTCAGGAGAACAAAAAATTCTGGTTAATCCCGAAACACTCAGATGAGTTAAAAAGTTGAATCTACCARAGCCTGGACTCACCCTCATGGACACCCTCAGTCAGGAAAGTCCCGTAGAAGAGCTGCACCATTGGGTTTTCGGATTTGTCCCCAGGGCTCCTGTTTCAGAAAGCAGAAACACACTTTCATTTGCAGCTGGAGGCTGCAAAAAAACCCCAAGTTGTAATCTAAACCTCTGCTTGGGTGCCTACAGGTACATATAGTCCCCTCATTTACTAAAACTCTCCTTAGGTCAAACTCCCRAGATCACAAAGAACTCACGTGACATTCACAGTGAGCTGGAAGGCGTCCTCCAGCCAGTCCAGTAGTTTGTGTGTAAATTCACTCACATCTTGCTAGAAGAGAGACAGAAGTGGAGAGTCAATGGTGACATCCACCASAAAGTGCTGCCCCGTCTGCTGCTGTCACTGACCACTGAACACAATCTGACAGCTCCTGCTCTACCCTCTCAGCTGAACTACGTGTAAGACTGAAGTGCTGTGCTGATTTAGACTGACACTGAACCCTGCTCATCCAAACACTAGATCAGAGGAAATGACTGTGATCACTACCCAGCTATGCAGATGGCACTGGGTAGTGCCATGCTACGCTGGCTGGTTAATTAGCACGCATGTACATTCTGCTCTAATGACACAGGGACAGCTGCTTGTTGGCTGACAGACATGGGAGTGCCAGCAGGATGAGGCAGAATGGCTGTGACTGCTGATTTGAAGAGAGCAAAAGGCTGTTCAATGTGGTTTTACCTGTGGTTGTTCAGCAGATCTAAACACATCCCTCAGGAGTTCCAGTGCTGCAGAAGGGTCTACGAACTTACGCCATGTTCCCAGCATTAATGCAAACAGACACTGCAGTTCTTGCATGAATGCAATATTTCTTTTTCCCTGTGTTGCAAAAAGAAGAAAAGTCAAAGCCTTCCTGCAGCTCCAAATTAAATCTGCTTAGAGAAAGAGCAGAACACTACACCACAAAAGAGGGAAATTWGACACTGTTACTGAATCAAAACTTACAGTGTGGCTACGACAACTTTCAAGCACATTCTGTGGGAGGGAGTACCCAAGSACCAGCCTCCGGAATTCTGGCAACTGAAACAGAGACTGAAAAAGAGCAGAGTAAAGCTCGGTCAGCACCTGCAAGGACTGGACTCATTGCAATTTGATGCCCTGCTGTCACTCTCTGATTTGACAGGTTTATTTTGYGTACTTCACATTCCCAATGGTCCCACTACTGAATGCACCTTTACAATATAAGCAGCCCCTGTGCTGGWCGAGCACARAATCAGAATCATAGAATTAACYAGGCTGGAAAAGACCTTTGAGATCATCAGCATGTTCGTACCCACACAAAGATGAAATCTCATCCTGCCATTTCTATGGGAGATATAAACCTTTTAGGAAAGATCATTCTATTCTGTACAGGCACCCAGGAACAAGTCATGGTGAGAAAGACCCATTTGCAGCCTTCTTACTTCCTCTCAGAGCTGGAGACAAATGATTACCATCTCTCTGCTGATGTGAAATGGTGAGAAGAGACAAATCTGYTCAGTTCCACTTACTGTTGTCTCTTCTTTAGGTCATTATTAATAATATATGCTGCCAAGTTTTTTATTTGTCCAAGCATCTATGCCAGTGTATTCCATTAACTGAAATATGATMTACCATGTGTTATAGAGCCAACAATAACTGCAGTAAAATTAAATTATGGGTTCACTTAGCCAGGGAAGCTTCTATCATTTCAGTAGGCACTTGGCCATCRCTGCACAATCCCCTGCGTACAAACACACAGATTCTCTGTATCTGTAGCTATTTTTAAGCAAAGCCTGTTTAAATACTATTTATCTCTTTCTGTACAGGCCCAGAACACATCACAGTGACATCACATAAACCCAGAAGTTTCTGTGCTTAGASCAAGGTCATATTCACTCATCTGTGTACAATGACTGCCCCACAGAACTGCTGCATGTTTACTTCTAACCGAGAAACATTCTGACTCCAAGACCACAGCAAGTTTGATATCAGAAAAACAGAACTTTCTTACAGATTACCTGTATAACAGCACTAAACCAACATGTATTTCCGATATTTTTCATTCCAACAGGCCAGTCACTCGCTCTTCTCCAGTCATTCTGCTTGGGGCTCTCTCCCCAGGCCTCACAGCGTTTCCTTTTGGAGCGGTTTTTGTTTTCAGTGGAATGGCTGTCCTGTGGTCTGTCATGAGACGTAAATACTGCGCTGTAAAACACCTCCCAAAGATTCCCAACAGCYACAAGAATCAAGCTCCCTCCAGCCAGCAGGTGATCCATGTTTGTTCTGCAGTTACCAGCTTCAGAACCCACTTATGATACCTGGGGCCATTCATGGCCTCACTGACCTTTCAGCTGCATCCCTTTCTGCAGCTGCAGCTTTTGGTGATTCCAGGGGTCTGATGGTGTTGCCAGTGCGGAGATTGTCTTGGTTCTGAGGGGGAGGTGCAGCACTAGCATCTAGAAGTGAAGTTTGACCACTCTGATCAGTTTTCCACCACCAGCAGCAAACATTCTCTTTAAAAGGAACTTCTAGAACACATTACACTTAACAAATATGGCTTTTCAATCAATACAAACAACATTTTCTAACTCAGATTTTAAACACAAATCCCTGTTCAGATCATGCCACGCAATCTAAGAGCCACTGAATGAGCTTTATGAGGAGAACAGGGCAGAGCATGCAGCTGTGTACGATCCAGATTTCCTTATAGCCAAATTCAGAGCTTAAGGGAACAGTTCAGAGCTCCTGAACTAATGAGACAAGAACATCAGATTTTTAACTGTGATGTGTCACCTACAAACATTATTAAAACACGATTAAGTGATCAGTACTGGCAAAATCAGATGTGCACCAGAACAGCACCTGGAGGGCTGCACTGCTAGCAGAGGCAGGGAGGATGGATACTTTCCCTTTGAGCTCACACAAACACATGAAGCTGCAGGGTGAGCAGAGGTGAGGGACTCACTCTGTGGGAGCTGTTTGCCCACTGCACTCCCTTCCCAGGCAGATGGCTCTGCAGCAGCCAAGTTCTGTACGGGCTCCGGGGCGGGGTCCTCYGTCAGGAAGGTCACTGCTTCCATGAGGTCTCCATCAGCAGCCTGGCAGAATGACGGGGAAAAGCAAAGCACCAGTGAGGAGCAGAAAAGCAAAGGATTTACCCTTTGCCTCTCATGATCCTGGATGGCTCTCACAGGCCATGCACAGACCATTCTAACAAGGACCAGTTCATCAGCAGCTGATAGACACAGCAAACACCTCTGCACTGTGTTGGATGGGAACCTGAACTTGCCTGACTTTGTTGAACAAAATCAGAGCTCTTTCCCCAGAACAATAGCAATATACACAAACCTTTAGAGCAGCAAGCAGGAATGCTGAATCCTGAATTCCTGTGATCTCTTTCATCTGGTTTAAAAGCACTTGGCAATCCTATGTGCAAAAAATAAAGAAAGCTCATGTGAAAAGGTGATGAGGATGGACATTAGGCTGTTTCTGCAAGGCTTGATGAGGGCTCACTGGAGGACTGCTTCTTTCCTTCCTTTCTGCTGACAGACTGACACACAAGCCCAGCCACACTTGCTTGATACAAATACCAACATCAGCTTGAACATCGCACTCAGGCCTTTTCCCTGCTGAATTCACAGACTAACAGTCAATCCCTCGTTTCCTCAGCAGAGCACAGTCCTGGGAGCACAGCTACACTCGTGTCAGCTGGGATGTGCAGAACCTCCATGGGAAGGGGCTCCCCCGCTCCCTAAAGCAGTGGCATGTGCAACGGGACATATAAGGAGGCCGCCTGCTCCCAGRGCACTGGCAGGAGCTATTTTCAGTGTGGTGGCACATGCCATTTGTGCATGTCACTTCTCACTGACAATAAGGTGTCAGAGCAAGGGTCCAGGAGCCTGTTATTGCTCCTCCTTCCCACKCTGCAGACTACTCAAGGTTTGGCAAGACACTTGCTGCTCAAGGCTCCAGAGCTATGGTTCACAACCTTTGGCCTGTTCAGCCACTTAAAACAAACAATTACAGAAATTCACTTTACCAGACTTAGAAAAGCTTTGCAGCCCAGGCACTCACTGCACTTGCCAAGCACAAATAACCTCAGTCAATGACTGCTGGGAGAGGCAGCAATCCACAGAGAGCCTCCTGGTGCTCGGGGTCCCATCACCCCTGTTTGAGGCTGCACTTCAGGTGATGCTGCTGCCAACAGCTCAGTCTGGGTGACAACTGAGATGCAGCTCCATAATGCTGGCATTGCATGTGGTACGAGAGGGACATTACACCAGGAACAACTGCTGGCTCTGTGTAGTGGATCCTGATTTACAGAGGCTGTCTGGGAGCCTGCTGTCAGCGCAGCCCGATCAATCCCACATCCTTAAGACCACGTTTTAATTAAATCTTAACCAGCAAAGTGCAGGCAAATGAACTCAAGTTTCTACTTACTCTCATTGAGAAAAAATGCAAGATGCTTTCAGGCCACTGGAGCACAAGTTCCACTCAGTGAGTAATGAGTCAAATACTTTTTGAGCCCCTGCCCATACTGGTGATGGACGTTACTCCACACAAAGACAGTACACATCCGTGTCAGCCATTAAAACAAAWAAACTCCTAGATTATTTTTGGGGGGAATCCCTCATCAAGTTATTCATGGCAGTCCCATTTAAAATACTACATCTGCTCAACTTTTACAAGAAGGAGCACATACGTGTGTGCACCACCTGAGAAACAATGCTGCACTGGAACCCCTCAGCACCCCAGGAGGAGCTGCCCGATGAGGAGCCAAGGCTGKGAGGCTCAGGGCAGGCATACTCTCACAAAGGCAAACCACTTAAATCATGTTGCTAATTTTGCTGCCTTAGCACGTGCTGTGCATGTCGGCTGACCCCACCTTACGCTGCAGGGCGGATTTTTCCAGCGGAGAAAAAGAGTCCCAAACACCCTTGCTAATACACTGCATTATAATAATGAAATCCGAGGCAGGACAGGGCATGATTTTCTGGGGTTTTTCTGTTCCAGCATGTGGAGAACTCACAAAGGCTGCTGTAAGCGGAAAAGCCAATTACTGATCCTCTGATCTAAGTTACCACTTCATATTCCAATGATTTCTGTATCCTTTTATTCAGCCTTTGAGAAAAGGTTGTGCTAACAGCAGAGAGCTTATCCCATACCACTTTCCAGAGGCTTACAGCTGCCTGGCAGCCCACAAAAGTCACCAGGAAGCACACTCCACGCAACCAATTTGTTAAGATTTTGGGGAGTGCATGTGGTTTTGTTGCCATAACTAGTCTGGTTATTKCTCTCTGAGGTTATGCGCCATGGGGCTATAAAACAAGCTCTGGAACTGGTAATTAACACCAGTGTGCTGCACTTGCAAACCCAAACTGAACCAAAGCCCTACCTGCYGAAAAAATAACAACCCAAACCCAAATCCTGTTAGTGTTAAACTACAGCAACAGGAGATGAGTACAAAACCAGGAGGCTGAGAGGAAGGAGGGTACAAGAGATAAAATTCCAAGGTCAGMCAGGGATGGTGGAATAGAAAAGTTTTGCTTATTTTCCCCACTCTGAGGCGGCTCACAGGCCTCAGAAGTTTGTTTTGATGAGAAATTGTGAACAGGGAAGGGAGCAAATGCAGTGCAGGAGTTTTAGGAGCTTCCAGGAATAACTGCATGCAAGGAGGAGGAAGGTGGAGGCACAGAAGAGGCACACAGAGCCTCAATCTTGGGCCTCTGCACCTCAGCCATGCTTTTTATCGTGGGGGAAAATGGATATGAAGAGGGCTGGAAACGCACAGGCAGGAGCAGGAACAAAGCTCCCGTTCCTGGCCAAGGCTTTCACAAACCAATATCCATCACAATACGCAGGAGGCAGCAGCCTTGTTCTGCAYTAAGGTGTGCAAGATGCACACACTGGGCACCGTCTGGTCACTGTCCCCACATCACCGGGGCACGGCTGCTGCTCTAATGCCACYTTTAACGCACAACCAAAGGGCTGACACCCTCATCCCACCCACGCTGTAGCTCTGACCTCTCTGAAACGCATCTCTTGGGTCCTAAGAGCACAAAGATGCTACAGAACAGTGCAGACCCCTGTGCCGGTCCGGGGTGGTCCGGGTGCAGTCCCCTGAGCATTGACACAGCCTGGCGTCCGGGCCGCGCTCCGTGTCCCTTCACAGACAATTCAATGAAGTTCGGGAGCAACAGTTTGTGTTCACTCGCCCCAGGAGACGCGGCKGAGCGGCGAGAGGGACCATGCGCTGGTGCTCCCCGCGGAGGCGGAGGGTGCTGAGCCCCTTCCCGTGGTACCGGCCAGCGCGAGCATCGCCCGTTATTCCCAACGAAACCCGCGCGGAGCGGGACCGCTGCCCCGGGCCGGGGAAGCGCCGCGGAGCGGCCCCGAACGGCTGCGGGCCCCGCGCTCGGGAGCTGAGGGGCGGGAAAGCGGCTCCGGGGGCAGCCCCGGCCCCGCGCTCTCCCGCACCGCTCCCGCTCCCCGCTCACCCCCGCACACCCCGCGGTCCCGTCCCGTGCCGCCGCCCCGCCCGCTCTCACCTCCCCGCCGCCGCCCCGGGCCTGCAGCTCGGCCGTCATGGGCCCGCCGGCAGCGGCAGCGGCAGCGGCAGCGGCAGCGAGCCGAGCCCTCAGCGCGCACGCGCGGCCCTGCGGTTACGGGCCCGGGAGCGCCCCCGCGGGGAGGAGACCGGCACTGACCGGCACTGACCGGCTGTGTGTCCGTGTGTCCGGCCGTGGGTCCGGCCGTGTGTCCGGCACTGTCCGGCTGTGTGTCCGTGTGTCCGTGCATGTGTCCGGCCGTGTGTCCGGCACTGTCCGGCCGTGTTATCTGTGTGTCCGGCTGTGTGTCCGGCTGTGTTCTTCTGTGTGTCCGGCACTGTCCGGCCATGTGTCCGGCCGTGCTCATCTGTGTGTCCGGCTGTGGCCGTGCGTGTGTCTGTGTGTCCGGCAGTGTCCGGCAGTGTCCGGCTGTGTGTCTGTGTGTCCGGCAGTGTCCGGCAGTGTCCGGCTGTGTGTCTGTGTGTCCGGCACTGTCCGGCAGTGGATCCGGCCATGTGTCCGGCCGTGTGTCCGGCAGTGTGTCCGGCACTGTCCGGCTGTGGGTCCGGCTGTGTGTCCGGCACTGTCCGGCTGTGGGTCCGGCTGTGTGTCCGGCAGCGCTCATCTGTGTGCCCGGCAGTGTGTCCGGCCGCACCCGTACTCAGTGTCAGCCAGATCTCCTTTATTAACAGCAATGGGCCTCAAATACCTTCAAGTACTTATTATCACCTGGCTTTAATGGTAATGGATCAGTGCCAGAATATTGCAAAACCTGAAGGGTGTCTAAAAGAAGACATGACTTGAAAGGAAAGCATTCTCATCCCATTGAAAGGAAAGCATTCTCATCCCATTGCTGGGGGAATTGAAGGCATTGGGCTCCTTCACCAGGTTGAGGATGGGTTTGGTACCTGCAACAGGCAGGGTTTGGCCTCTCCAATGGGACAAAGCCACCAGCAYTCCAAAATTAAATTAAAATAGCCAAGGGCACCACGCTGAGCAGCTGTTCATGGCATTTGGGCTGTGCTTCAGTCTTGGAGCCAGAGGAGAGCTCCTGTGTCGCTTTGCAGTGAGCCAGGGATGGCAGCAAGGCCAGGATTCTCTAGGACCACTGTCCCTCTGCAGGGTCCCASGGCAGCGGGGGCTGCTCTCAGCCTGCTCGTGCCCGTGCTGCGGCCCTGCCTGCCCGCGGTGTTTATTTCATGTCTCGCAGCGTTAAATCACAGCAGACACGCAATTTGGGGAGCGTGAGGCTCCGTAATGGGCGGCCTCGGGCGYGTGATGGGGCTGGGGCCATCAGGCAGCCGTGCTGCCAGGGCTCCTTGTGGATGCTTTATTGCTTTTGACGTTCCAAATGTGCTCTGAAAGGTGAGTCCTGGCAGCCTGGAGGAGAGCAGTTTCCCTCTCCTGCCCGCTCCACACTTGAGGCCTTCTTCCCTGTTGTCTCCGTGGTCCCAGCCTGGCCACAGCTCCCCATGCAGGACAGAGCCCAGCACATGCCGTGGTTTATGGTGGTTACTGCCAAAGGAACCGACTGCACACTGCTGCACACCCAGGATCAGTCCAGGGGCTGGGGAGGGAATGCACAGGATCACAGTGCCGTCACATGCTGGGGATCCTGTGCTTGTGCCCCTGTGTCTCCCCATCATCGCTGCACCTGCTGGGGTGCACCCAGCCTGCTTGTGACGCCAATTTATGTCACGGCCCCCGCTTCAACTCTAGTGGATCGTGACACCCAGCCAGGGACCTGCTCCAGGAGAGAGGGCTGGGAGCCATCCCAGTGCAGGGATGTGCAGGGATGTGCAGGGGTGTGCAGGATGTGTGGGGATGTGTGGGGATGTGCAGGGATGTGCAGGGATGTGTGGGGATGTGCAGGGCTGTGCAGGGATGTGTGGGGATGTGCGGGGATGTGCAGGGATGTGCAGGGATGTGCAGGGATGTGCAGGGATGTGTAGGGATGTGCAGGGGTGTGCAGGGATGTGTGGGGATGTGCGGGGATGTGCGGGGATGTGCAGAGATGTGCGGGGATGTGCAGGGATGTGTAGGGATATGAATCCCAGTGCTGCCGTGCCTGCTGCAGCAGAGCCTGGGCAGGACCCGGCCGGAGCTGTGGGAAGCCCCGGGCTCCCAGCACTTCGATTCCCAGAAAAGCAATTACCGCGCAGMAGATTACAGGGCTAATAAAATCCCATTATGCTATTTCGGAAAGTAAATCTGATCTGGGTGCTGCCGATTGATATCAGCCATCCCACAAAATGTCCCGCAAGAGCCCCCTGCATGCACTGTAATATGAGGCTACAGTAGATCACACTAATTAGATATCCAATAACAGGAAGGCTGATAGGAACTACATTAAAATCTCTTTAAGATGAAGATGTMAAACCCAAGGGAGAAAATTCAGAGTTAATGATGCTGCAGCAGAGGCTCCAGTGGAGCAGTCCACACTCCCTCGGCCCCATCCTGCCGGCTGCAGRCGCAGGAGCTGGAGGAGAGGGGCAGATTGGGGCACGGTCCCCAGCGCCACGGCGGCGCTGCCCGTGATTTTCATTACTCAGATTCAATAAGGGGAGAGCGCTCGGAGCTGCTGGAGCTCCCTGGGAGGTGACTTGCCAGCCACTAACGGAGCCGAGAAATCAAATTAGCCCCAGCTCTGCTGTCACTCTCTCCCTGACACGGCTGTTGGCAGCAAAGGGGGAGTTCATCAGGGCCCTGCACTAATTCTTATCTCATTTAAGTGACTCCATGCCGGCATCTGATGCGATTTGCTCTACGCCACTGCTGCAGGCTTCGGTCCCTGCCCGCCGCTTCCCCAGGRTTTCCAGCAGCTGGCAGCTTTGTGGGGCCTGGGGTCCTGCAGCACACACGAGCACAGTGTGGACACAGAGGAATACAGAAAATCATCCAGCCTGGGGGTCCAGGAGGGCTCCCCTGCCGGGCAGAGGGACATTGCCCAGCCAAGGCTGTGATGCTGTGGTGTGGAGGGATAAACACACAGCCTGAACAGGGCACCCTYGCACGGGTGGACACCAAAGGCTTTCTGACTCTCAGTAATACCTGAGCAGACTTTGCTTCTAGCCTTGTTTGCCCCGAGGTGTTAAATATTTTGGGAAASTGAAACCAGTAGGAAGAACATTGTTTGCTGGGATTTACAGCAAATGCAAATTGCTGCAGTGAAAGCAGACCCCGGTGCAGGTGCAGGTCCGAGGGGCTGGGGGAAAGCTGCTGCCCAGGCAGGGGTGCCAAGGGCTGGCTGCACACGCTGCCCCCTCCCCAGGTCAGAGTCACCGGCAGTGGGACAGAACCCCTGCCGCAGGGWGTGAAGGGGAGCCCGGTGCCTCCAGAGCTCCCCACTCCCTGCTGATGAAAACCCACCCCGTGTCGGTGTCACATCCCTGCTTTTTGCAGGGTTTCCCCCATCTTTCTGACCGCTGAGCATCTCCTGGCRCAGCCCTGGCACCTGCAGCACCYTCTCCTCCCATCGGGCCCTCMCTGCCCATGGCACCATTGTACCCAKCCCTCCCTGGCCACAGCCAGGCAGCCGGGCAGAGCATGGGCAGCTGCTTTGAAGCTGGGCTGGTGGGGGTGGGGGAGAGCTGGGTGGGCCCCTCTCGCATCCTCTGAAACTTGATGCAGCGGGAGAGGCTGATCGCGAGATTAACTGGGCGTTCTCAAAAAGCCGGCGCTGGGTGAAAGCCGCACGAGTTCCGCCTGCCTCCGCTCCGYTCAGTGCTCGGCAGCGGCTGCAATCAGCGGAGCCATGGTGCCCACGGCTCTCGGGGCGCTCCTGGCCCTGCTGCCMCTGGCATCGACCCTGCAGAGCCCAGGTAAGCTGAGGCACGGGCGGGCAGGGCGGGCAGGGGCAGAGCAGGGTGCTGCTGGCACCGAGCAGCAGCTTCCCAGATCTSAACTGTGCTGAGTGCAGGCAAAGGCTGCTTTTTAGGGAGACCTTCGTGCTGGTGGGAAGTGACATACCTGAGACAAACTGGGGCATGGGAATGCTCCGGTGCAGAGCCTGAAGGTGCATCCTGCCTGGGGAACACTGACCAGGCAACAGAACCCAGCTCTGCACTGTGGGTTCATCGCTCGGGGTCTCGGGGTACCCTGGAGCTGTGCCGAGTAGGACAGAGACAGACATGGAGCTTTTGTGCCTGCACCCCAGCGCTTGGGAGGTGCTGCCCGAGCCCCGCAGTGATGAAGAGCAGCCTCCCTCGTTCCCTCCCTTCCTCCCTGTGCTAAGCAGGTTCCCAGCACGGGGGCCGGACGCCAGAGCCCTCCAAGCCCGCCCTGTACCGCCTGTCCCAGTTCCTCCTGGCCCACTACCAGAAGGGCACCCGGCCCGTTAGGGACTGGAGAACGACCACCAACGTGGCCATCGACCTCATGGTCTACGCCATCCTCAG